>NW_026873890.1:0-153026 GCF_032173495.1 Musca vetustissima
CACACGCTATTTGGTATATTGCTCGGTTTAAAATTTATAAAATTCAGATTTAGTTACATCTAAATCTGAACAGATTTTCACGAAACTTTGCTAGACTATTCTAGACTTAATTCAGTACGCTATGCCAATATTCGTGCAAATCGAATGATTTTCAGGGGCACCATTTACATAAAATCGGACGGAAATATATGGGAGCTATATCTAAATCTGAACCGATTTTCACGAAACGAAAATCGAATGATTTTCAGGGGCACCATTTACATAAAATCGGACGAAAATATATATGGGAGCTATATCTAAATCTGAACCGATTTTCACGAAACTTAGCATACATCATTCTTAACCTAATTTAGTAGGCTGTATCAAATTTCGTGCAAATCGAAAGATATATAGAGACCATTTACATTAAATCGGACAAAAATATATATGGGAGCTATATCTAAATCTGAACCGATTTTTATGAAACTTTGCGCATTCATTCTAATTCAGTACGCTATGCCAAAATCTACCTAAATCTGAATCGTTTTTCACGAAACTTAGCACACATCATTCTACGCTATGCCAAAATTCATGCAAATGGAATGATATATAGCGATTTTGGTGTGCCAATTATAGAGGCTTCGGTTCACCATTTACATATGGGAGCTATATCTAAATCTGAACCGATTTTCACGAAACTTTGCACACATTATTCTAGACTTAATTTAGTCCGCTTTGCCAAAATTCGTGCAAATCTAATGATTTTCAGGGGCTTTGGTGCACCATTTACCTAAAATCGGGCAAAACTATATATGGGAGCTATATCTAAATCTGAACCGATTTTCACGAAACATAGTATACATTATTCTTGACCTAATTCAGTATTCTATACCAAATTTCGTGCAAATCGAAAGATATATAGCGACTATTTACATTAAATCGGACACAAATATATATATATATGGGAGCTATATCTAAATCTGAACCTATTTTCATGAAACTTAGCACAATCATTCTTGACTTAATTCAGTACGCTATGCCAAAATTCGTGCAAATCGAATGATATATAGCGACTTTGGTGTACCAATTACCTAAAATCGGGCGAAACTATATATGGGAGCTATATCTAAATCTGAACCGATTTTCACGAAACTTAGCACACATTATTCTTGACCTAATTCGAAAGATATATAGGTACCATTTCATGCATAAATCGACTCAGAAAGTTATTCTATGCTTATTCTCAAAAGGAACCATGGGTCTATTTCGATTTCTTTTGCCTGTTACAAACATATGCACAAAGTCATAATACCCTGAAACACCCTGGTGAAGGGTATAAAGACGGCAAATATGTGCACAGTACTAATTTGTGTATATAATCCAAATTATTTAAATCGCTTCGTGCTCAAATTTTACGAATTCGGACATCAGTAATGTGTACAGTACTATTTTGTGTATAGAGTCCACATTATTGAAATCTCTGCGTACTCGAATTGTACGAACTCTGTCATCAGTATCACTTTTTTGATTCAGATATTTCCATATTTATCATTGTCATAAAAACAAATTGTGAATTGGCAACACCTACATAATTGTGGTTTGTGAACTTAGTAAACATCTGTGGTTTGTATATTTACTAATACTTTGCTATAATTGCCAATTCCAATTCTCTGCTATAATGGCCAATTATGATCTAAAAAGGGGGCAATTTGTATGGGGGCTACTGTTTCCCCTGCCCCCATCAAAAAATTAAGTACCCTATGTTACCACAAATGTACTCAAAAATCGACTGTGAAAATTTCATGAAAATCCGTGCAGTAGTTTAGGAGTCTATAGGGAACACCTATCAAACAAACTAACAAACAAACAGAAATTCATTTTTATATATATAGATGATTTCTGGATTAAGGAATCCCAACTTCGACATATTTGCCGCTTCCATGGGGGACAAGGTGAGGACCTGTATAGTAAGTAAAAAAAGTTTTAATTTAATCTTTCTATCTAATTACAGCAACGGTGACATGTGCACAGTAAGGCTGGAGCATTCGACTGGGATGGCCACTCTGCTCACCTCAGTCTACATGCCTTTTAAGGAACTGGATCCACCAAACACTAGTGCCCCCATTTTTCGATATTTTGAGGTTCTGAGCGAATTTTTCAACTGAATTTCCCGAAATTTGGTAAATTGAGTTCTTATTATGTAGCAAATCTCTCCACAAAATCGTATAAATATCGGTCCATTTTTTTCGGGCAGCCCTCATATAAGGATACCCCTAATTTTCGGTATTTTGGGGTTCTTGAGCGCGGTTTTTAACCAAATTCGCTGTAATTTGGTATTTTGAAG
This sequence comes from Musca vetustissima, assembly GCF_032173495.1. NCBI lineage: Eukaryota > Metazoa > Arthropoda > Insecta > Diptera > Muscidae > Musca > Musca vetustissima. Next base: position 2,324 of record NW_026873890.1, read on the forward strand.
TCGTGTAGGGTATCAAATCTCCCACCCAAAAATTGTTAATATTCGCCCACTTCTAGGGGTAGTCCTCATATAATAGAATATTTTTAAAAAGGGTGAAAATGCCGTATTAACCTCTTTCTGATCAATAAATCAAATAAATCTCGTTTTGAAATCCCTTTATTTTTGCCATTATTAATAATGTTTTGAACTCTATATTGGTGGCATGCAACACATGTGTATAACACTTTTATTATTTGTATACAAATATTTGTTATCTTCTCAAGGTAATTAAAGTAGATCAATGTCTCAAAGGAGGTGGTATGATAATTTCAACAAAGTTAAAAATATTAACCTAGATTTAAAGAAAACATTAAATGGGATTGAACATCGAAAAGGACAGTATGACATTTCACCCATAAATAAACCCTTCTGTTATAATCGATTTTTTTAATAATTTTCGGCTTGTTTGTGACGCAGCAAAAAGTTGGATACCCAGATTATGTTTAGCGATTAAATAGGTATTTCATAATTGAATGGAAATGGAATCGGTTTGGTGTGAAAGGATTTATTAGACACAGTCTTGCCCTTCTCTTCAAATAAAATTAACTAGCATCCTCAATATATTTTATACGTTAATTACCATACTATCCTCTGTTGGCACTTTTAAAATATTTAAAAGGTTTCTTTAGTCCATACCGAAAAAATAATCATTCAACTGGTCAAACAAAAGAATATCAAGCTCTTGATGTAATCGCACAGACATAAGCAGTTAAACGCCTGTAGTATTTAGCGATGACATAGGCCTACTTTGCTGACAATGGGCTGTCAACAGTTCTGCATTGTTTTTCTTCGCTCTTATTCTGTGAGGAGGAAAATTTTAATATGTTACGGAAAATAAGGTGTCAATATCGATTTTTTGTTAGACGATGTCTTAGTAAAATAGAAAAGGGGGAAATGCGAATGTAGCTGGTGAAAGACGTAATATTAATATAGTAATTTATATGTAAAATCAGGACAATCATCTATTTTAACTGACTGTCATCTATAAAGTATGTGTCAATTATTTCATTAATTGTCATATATATTTTTTAAATCCCGATCAATATTTATTTCATTAATTTAAACATATATGTTTTCTGTCATGTCGTGCATGAATAGTTCAGTCTCTTACTGAAATCTAAAACAAAAAAAATTAATTTGGTCTAATTATATACATACATATATATATGTTTGGTTTTTGTTATTTGAATTTTGCCTTGTAAGGGCAGTGATCATTTGAAAGTAATTTTAAGTGGTTATTTATACTCTTTCGAGTCGAGCTTGATGATCTAAGTTTTGCAATGAAAAGGAAAGCCAGGAGAAGAACCTACGTACCCACCATTATGCGACGCGTTTCGCCGTTGGTTAAGCGGCTCATCAGGCATATTGGGCTATGTGGCTTTACAAATGTCGTACGTTGATAACTTGTATTTATTCGGCCCGTATTTATTCCGCCCTGATGCGAACTTGCATATGCGAATTAAATTCAAATTTGTCATAGTTCGACATTTGTCTTCATTCTAGGAACAGTCCTTTTCAAAGCAGATTTTTGTTGTAGCGATGGATAATTAATCCACACACCTACAATTGCTTCCTGGTATACACATGTTTTTGAGCAACCGTTTTGGAAGTGTTGATGGCTCAGAACGTTAAGCGGTCTTGGCAACATTTGTGTTGCTCTGAGGACCTAGGTTCGAGCACTAGCCGTGCTCGGCTGAAATTAATTTTTGTTATTTGAATTTTGCCTTGTAAGGGCAGTGATCATTTGTAAAAAGGTGGTAAAGTTTATCAATTAGTTCAAAATTCTCGCCCTCAGCCTTATGGCTAATGAGGGTATATACACGTTGATACGGTAAAAATGTGCCTCATCGATCCGATTCAGAAAATTTGGAGTTGATTTACACATGACTGTCCTCTGTTCGGCTGGATTGTGCGCACGATAACTATCGAAGGGAATAATAGATTTCATCCAAACTTTGTACATATTAATATTTCTTTCAAATTTAGTTTAAGTTCGCAGATGGGGAATATCGGTCTACTCCTTCTGGTACCTCCCCCACAAAATGGTCATGCAAACGGACTATCCGATTTTAACGAAACTTTGTATAACATTTTATCTCTACCAAGCCAAGATCAAGTAGGAAGATGTCCTATTGACCCACCATTTCTGATACCTCCCCCACAGAGGGTCAAAAGTTTCAATATTTATAAATCCAATATCAGGCGAATGGAATATCCGATTCGAACCAAACTTTACACAACCTATTACCCTTACCAAGCCTAGATCAAGTTTGTAGACGGGTTCCATTGGTCCACTCCTTCTGGTACCTCCCCCACAAAATAGTCAAAATCGTGCTAAAAATTAATTTTATAATAAAATGCAAATGGACTATCCGATTTTAACGAAACATTGTACAACCTAGTATCTTTACCAAGCCTAGATCAAGTTTGGAGACCCATTGGTCCTTCTGGCACCTCCCCAAAAGGAGTGAAGATTTTTAATATTTATGAATCCAATATCAGGCATAAATACCTTGCACTACCTATTATTTTTACAAGCCCAAAGTTTGAAGATGGGACCCATTGGTCCACTCCTTCTGGTACCTCCCCCACAAATGATCGAAATTTTCTATTTTTCTAAATCCAATATAAGGCGATTGGAATGTCCCATTTAAGGGGACCCCCCATTTTCGGGGTCAATTTTTTTTTTTTTTTGATTTAATTCGATTCTACACTAATACAAGAATGACCCTACAAAATTTCAAGTGAAAATCTCAAGATCTCTTGAAAATATAGCCGATTTATTGTGTCAGCATCAAGTGACGGCTAAAGGGCTTCTCAAACTTTAAACGCGTTTTTATACCCTTCACCACACTGTGGTACAGGGTATTATGTCTTTGTGCATATGTTTGTAATAGGCAAAAGGAAACGAGATAGACACATGGTTCTTTTTGAGAATATGCATAGAATCACTTTCTAAGTCGATTTATGCATGTCCGTCCGTCTGTCTGTCTGTGCATGTTAAATTGTAAACAAAGCACATGTCGCATTTATGATCCGAATTGGATGAAATTTGGCATAGGTCACTTATTCGGCCCAAGGACGAACCCTGTTGAAATTGGGAAAAATAGGATCAGATTTAGATATAGCTCCCATATATATATTTAACCAATTTAATGTAAACGGTCCCTACATATATTTCGACTTGCACGAAATTTGGTACAGCCTAATCATTTAGGTCTAGAATTATGTCTGCCAAGTTTCGTGAAAATCGGTCCAGATTTAGATATAGCTCCCATATATAGTTTCGTCCGATTTCATGTAAATGGTGCACCAAAGTCCCTATATATCTTTCGATTTGCACGAAATTTGGCATAACGTACTGAAATGAGCCTAGAAAGATGTCTGCCAAGTTTCGAGAAAATCGGTCCAGATTTAGATATAGCTCCCATATATAGTTTCGTCCGATTTCATGTAAATGGTGCACCAAAGTCCCTATATATCCTTCGATTTGCACGAAATTTGGCATAACGTACTGAAATGAGCCTAGAAAGATGTCTGCCAAGTTTCGAGAAAATCGGTCCAGATTTCTATATAACTCCCATATATAGTTTCGTCCGATTTCATGTAAATGGTGCCCCAAAGTCCCAATATATCTTTCGATTTGAACGAAATTTGGCATAACGTATTGAAATGAGCCGAGAGAGATGTCTGCCAAGTTTCGAGAAAATCGGTCCAGATTTCTATATAACTCCCATATATAGTTTCGTCCGATTTCATGTAAATGGTGCCCCAAAGTCCCAATATATCTTTCGATTTGCACGAAATTTGGCATAACGTATTGAATTAAGCCTAGAGTGATGTCTGCCAAGTTTCGAGAAAATCGGTCCAGATTTAGATATAGCTCCGATATATAGTTTCGTCCGATTTCATGTAAATGGTGCACCAAACTCCCTATATATTCTTCGATTTGCACGAAATTTGGCATAACGTATTGAAATGAGCCGAGAGAGATGTCTGCCAAGTTTCGAGAAAATCGGTCCAGATTTCTATATAGCTTCCATATATAGTTTCGTCCGATTTCATGTAAATGGTGCACCCCAAAATTTGGCATAACGTACTGAATTGAGCCTAGAGTGATGTCTGCCTTGTTTCGTGAAAATCGGCCCAGATTTAGATATAGCTCTCTTTTATTATAGATTGATTTTAAGTAATTGACGCACCAAGGAACCAATAGGCTGATAGGAACAAAACGTTCTGAAATTAGTATAACGTAACCTGTGACAATTTTTTTTGAAATCGCTTAATATTTGGATAGAGCTTCCATATATATTTTCGCCCGATTTCAAGTAAATTGGGCATCAAAATCCTCATGTTAGTCAGATTGACATAAAATTTTGCACAACTTACAAAATTGAGCATAGAATTACGTAGTTGCGTTTTCTAGAAGTGCAGACATAGCCCAACGGATGACCTATTTATATTTGTTTGAAGTCGATTTACATACTTTTGTCCCATTGTAACAAACGAATGACATGTTTATGGATAGATCTAGGTAGATTCACATTTAGATAAATATCACATATTTTATTTCATCCAATTACATGTTAATAGTCCTGTTTAATATACCCCTATAGTCTGCCCCGTCCGACTTTACTACTTTCTTTACTGGTTCTCTTTTGCGAATGGCTGGCACGATAACTCAAAAACTAATAATCCAATCGATTCCAAATTTTTACACGTTTCTCTGTAAGTGTATAGCTATCGTATGAACTAGGATAAGCCAATCGGTGAAGATCTTCCTTATTTTTTAACTTGGTTTTTGGTCAAAAATCGGCGAAATTCACGATGGATATCCAAATAAATAAACTTACGCGTAAAGTGTAAAATAAAAATCTGATGCAATATTTAACTTGATATTCCATGAGAAAATTGACTTTTATGTTAGGATGTTCACGTTCTCATATACAATTTTAAACGGCATATACATTAGAACTTTTTACCGGGTTAACCTACTTTATGAGGATTTATTTGGCATATATGCAAAGGAATTGACAATTGAAACCCACTGAATTAACGAAACCCCAAAATAAATGAAATACACCAAGTATATACCTTTGACTGTGACTCACTGTAATTCATTCATATCTAGCTAATTTTAAACCAGACAACGCCCCCTAAAAACCAATCAAATACATTGTAATCGTTCGTCCTACTATATTTAGCCACCTTTATTTACATGGTGCGTCATTAGGCGGTTAAGCGATTGATTGATTCAATTGGTTAAGCCACCTAAAAATTAATTTGTCAATTAATGAAACAAACACAAGCAGGTGTTTTAGCGATTGCCACTAGATTTTCTTGTGATCGGACGATGTAATTATTCGAATTCTATTTCTCTGACGGATACCTGTTTTAAGTAGTTCAAAGGCGGATTATCTGCACTCAAGTGTCACAATGACATTTGGTGAAGAGCAAGGGGTAAGGTAATAAATGTAGGGGAAATAGAGGGATTTTGATCGAAATCGGATATAGAATTCATCATTAAATTGTTATTTTTACGATTCTCATGGTAAGATGAACAATAAATATCGTTGCATACTTTTAGGCGGTATTTTTGATTATAATGCACAGCACAATGGGGTGAAATTATTTGTTTTGCATTTACAGGTAAAAAATATATAGATATTATTCTATTGTATGGAGATTGTATTGTTATATTTGTGGATAGCCTCCACCGTTATGTATACTGACAGGCACTTGAAATGAAAATATAGGGAACATACCAAAAAGTGGATCAATACCTATAATTCTACAACAATTTTTTCTATACCTAAAGGCAGACCAATATTGTTTACATAGTGTAGGAATTAGCGTCTGTTTGGGGATATCATTATATGAGGGCTATGCCTAATTTGGTTGGGATATTTGCTACCATATACGACAACAAAATGCCAAATCTCAGCGAATTCGGTTGAAAAACGCGCTCAAGAACCTAAAACTATCGAAAATTGTGGGTACCCTTATATGGGGACTACCAGAAAAATTTGAGATTTGTTAACCAATAGGAAATCAAAGTACCAAATTTCAGTGAATTCGGTTGAAAAAGGCGCTCAAGAATCCCAAAATACCAAAAATGGGGGTATCCTTATTATTTAATAGGAGAGATTTGCTACCCAATAAGAACTCAAAGTACTAAATTACAGCCAATTCGGTGAAAAAATCCGGTCAAAACCCCCCCCCCCCCCCCCCCAAAACCTGAAAATTGGGGGATACCGTTGTATAAGGGCTACCGAAAAAACTGGACCAATATTTATTATTTATTTTAGTGGAAACATTTGGTATTCAATAAGAACCCATTGTACCAAATTTCAGTGAATTCGGTTGAAAACGCGTTTAAGAGCCCCAAAATACCGAAAATTAGGGGTACCCTTATATGGGAGCTACCCGAAATAATGAACATATATGGGGGCTACCCGAAAAAATTAACATATATTTAAATTTTTTTTTGTGGAGAGATATGGTATCAAATAAGAACCTATTGTACCAAATTTGAGCGAATTCGTTTGAAAAACGCGCAAGAACCCCAAAATACTGAAAATTGGGTTACCCTTATATGGGAGCTATGCCTAAACGTGGACCGATATAGCCAATTTTCGAACTTGACAAAGTTCGATTCTATGCGAATCGTCATAGAATTTTACGCTGATCAAGAATATATATATACTTTATAGGGTCGGATATGATTATTTCGATGCGTTACAAACGGGAAAACAAAACTAATATACCCTCCATACTATGGTGGAGGGCTTTCAGTCTATTGATTACTTTCCAAAATATAATAAATAATAGATTTTCCGAAGCGTTCTTTCATTCTGTACTTAGAAAACAAACATTATGGATCCTCGGCCTATTTTTTTTATAACCTCTCCCGTCTACATGAAACCTACGAACGTCAATCTTTCAAAATGGTCATTTAACAGGCTTTATTTATTTTTCTAAAATCATTTATAGTTAGTCTGCCTATAAAAAATGTTTTGAAAAACCTCTACCTAAAAACAATGAGGGCATCCGTGGGTAACTTTCAGGACCGCATGAAAAAGTTACAAGTTTATTCTAATGTATTCAAATTGATTTTTAAAGTCATGTTCGATCAATGAACGGGAAGATCTAGATGAACGATTTGATCAAATATCAAAATTGAACGAAAGAAGCAAAATGAACTAGATGAACAATAGAATCGATCCTAGTACCGATCGTTCCTTTTGCGGAAAAGTTTATTCGATCTAGTTTGTTACGGAATGAGTTAACTATATCTAAAAACTAAGAGGGCTCCTGTACATAACCTTCAGTAGATTCTTTGTATGTAGGCCACTTTCAGGATCGCACGAAAAAGTTCACAATTTAGCACCTTTTTTTGGCAAATTGATTTTTGAAGTCAGATTTGATTTATAAACGAGAAGATCCAGATGAACGAGTTGATAAAAAAACAACTTGGTGAAGGAGAGCAAAAATTAACGACAGGAGCAAAAGTAACTAGATGAACTATAGAAACGAACCTAGTACCGATCGTTCCTTTTGGGGAGTAGTTCCTTCGATCTAGTTTGTTACGGAGCGAGTTAATTATCTAAAAACCAAAAGGGCTCCTGTGCATAACCTTCAGTAAGTACTTTGTATATAGGTCACTTTCAGAATCGCACGAAAATGTTTTTTTTTTCTTTTGCGGTATAGTTCATTCGATATAATACGGTATGGAACGACCTAACCCGATCTAAAAACCAAGAGGGCTCCTGTACATAACCTTCAGTAGGTACTTTGTCAAGATTGCTCGACAATTTTTATGAATTAATTCCATTTTTTGTTTAGAAATTGATTTTTGATTAATGAACGGGACGATCTTGGTGAACGAGTAGATCAAAAGGAGCTAGTTTGAGAGCAAAAACGGACAACTGGAGCAAAAGGAACTAGATTATCAAATGAACCGGGCCTAAAACCGATGGCTCCTTTGCGGAATAGTTTTTATTGAACTAGTTCGTTACGGAACGACTCAACTCTAGTGCCAATGGTTTGGAAATGTAAGTGATCTTACAATATTTGTGTTGCTGTAGGAACCCAGGTTCTAATCCTAGTCTGGCTCAGCTTGATTTTTATACCCTTCACCACACTGTGTTACAGGGTATTATGTGCATATGTTTGTAAGAGGCAAAAGGAATCGAGCTATACACATGGTTCCTTTTAAGAATATGCATAGAATCACTTTCTGAGTCGATTTGCGCATGTCCGTCGATCCATCGATTTGGATGACATTTGGACGAACCCTTTTGAAATTTGAGAAAATTGGTTCAGATTTAGATATAGCTCCCATATATAGTATCGTCCGATTTTTTGTGAATGATGTACCAAACTGCCAATATTTGTCCGATTGTGACAAAATTTTGCACGGAGTACTGAATTAGGTCCAGATTGATGTCTGCGAAATTTTGTTAAAATCGGAATGGTATGTGTATGGGTTTTTTTCAATTGGTTCAAATATCTATCTAGATAGCATATTTAATTTCGCCGATTCCATCTTAATGGTCCTCCAAAGATTCAATGTCTGTTCTATCTACAGGATATTGTAGATATTAACATCTCTTGTATTTACCCAAGGTGGTGAAGGGCCCCGCCGACTTTTGAACTTTTTTTACTGGTTTTAATGTGTGTCTGTTAGTGCAAAGATCATTGGTGTAATTATAGTTTTTTTCTCTTTCAAGTTGAGCTTAATACAAAGAGAAATTCACAAATCCGAAGAGACTCTGGTATTTTTTCAAGGTCTCGTCGACCTTTGTTTGTTATCTCTACAAGGTTTACTGATTTCCGATGATTATCTAGATAATATATCTCGATATCTATAAAATATTCCTAAAATACATAAACATATTTTAAAGTGAAGTTTTTTTTTTAATTTTTACTTTATTAAATACTTAAGATTTTTTTATATTTTTATTAACATTTCTTTAATAAAAATCTTTGGTTTGTTTTTCATATTCTCTTTTTTTTGTATGTGTGTACTTCAAAAAAAGGAAATCGTCACTTTTATATATATAGTCATATTATAAAATTGATTTTAAAATTAAGGGGGAATTTTTCAATGGGGATTTTTAAGGATAAGGGAGGATATTTAAATATTAACATTATAAGTTAAAGAAAAAATAATAATAAACAAGGGCAGGAGTACTAACAAAACAAAAAATAATAATTATAATATGTTTTTTAAAAAATACTACAAATTAAAAAATAACTGAATGGTTATAAATTAGGAAAATAAAATAGATTAAAAATTAAATACATAATTTTGTTCGTTGTAATTTCATTTGTAATTTTTTTTTAATTTAAAGGAAATTTTGTAATTTCATTTGTTATTTTATAATTGTTTTTATATAATATAGAGGAAGTTTTGAACTATATAATTCTATGAATAGCAAGGTATTAAGGTTAAGTGTTTGGTGTTTTTCAATTTTAAATTAAATTTAGTCTACAAAAAATAAGGAAGGAAGGAAAAACAAAAATAAATTACATCTATGTATATACTTTTTTTGTTCTTGTAGTTAATTTTTTTTTTGTGTGGTTCATGTTCTCATTTATAAAGGTATAAAAAGTAGTTGTTTTGTTTTATATAATAGATAATAATTAAATAAATATGTATGTATATAAATTAGTTAATAAGCTTCCTTGTGAAGAAAAATAAGAAAACGATTGATTCTCCTCAGTCATTCTCCTCGGTTATTAATAGTTCATATTCCTGGGCGGCAAAACGATCCCAATCGGATGTCTGGAAAATAAGAAAATGGAAAAATAACATTTAAAATATATTCAAAGTAATATTGAAAAACTAATAACAATTACAAAAAGGGTATGCCAATTATTGTTACTCACATATTCATCTCTTTGCGAGGCAAATGGATCGCGCTGTTCATGATCCAAATATTTCTCCAAATTAAAGAAGGTATCGAAGAACACATGCGTCATTTTGCAATTTTTCAAATCACCCAATGTTATGGCATCCCGTCGCTTGGGTTTAATCATGTCCAGCATCTGGAAAAATTGGAAAAGTTGATTACAGATAAAATATCAAAAAAAGTTCCGTAAATTATATTGTAAATGGCGCCCAAATCGAGGTCGAAATGTTTTTAATTTTGTATTTTTTTGAAAATGGATTTAAATACTAAGAATACAATTTCTTGCTCTCGAGATCAACCCGTAAAAAATATCTTCTTAGATCACAAATTGAATTACAGAAAATTAAATTTCCATTTGAAAGATCTGGGATTCATCTATATATAAAAGAGCTTAGTGTGAAGTGAGTGAGTGACTGACAGATCATCGCCCAGACGAAACGGCTAATGCTAGAAGCTTGAAATTTTCAATGAGGGTTGCTGATGGTGTGTAGGCGCGAGATAAGGCTGGGTTTTTGGAAATTCGAACTAGAAGGGTACGAAAACTACTAAAATGTACCAAATATGGTACCCTTTGTATTAAGCGAACGGGAAGAGCTAGAATTCTGAAATTTGGAATGTGGGTCACTGGTGGAAAGTTAGAAAGATGTAGAAAAGGGTTTTTGGAAATTCGACCCATAAGTGTACTAAAAGTACTAAATTTAGTTCTAATTCTACATATATTGAACATATATAGCTAAAATCTTGAAATTTTATATAGAATACAGGTTGGGAAGTGGTGTTGATGTATAGAAATGGTTTAAGATTTTCGTACTTATGTTTTTTAAAAAGTACTAAATGGTACTAAATTTGGTACTATTTGCATTTTGTTGAGTGTATATAGATGGAATCCTGAAAATCGGAATTAGGACTGCTGTTGGAATACAGAATTGAGGTAGCTTTAAAAAATCGTACCTTTGTGTACGAAAAGTACTAAATTTAGACTTTGGTGGAACTAAAATTACTGTTGGAGAGTAAGATTGATGTAGTTTTAGAAATTCTGTTGAAGTGTAGTATTTAGCTATGGAGATAACTTTGGAAACTCGAATTGATGTGTACGAATAGTAATGGTACTAAATTTGGTGCAGGTTGGATTTCGGTTCACAGATGGAGCTGGAGTCTTGGGATTGGGAATTAAAATGACTGTTGCAGTGTAGAATTGAGGTAGTTTTGGAAATTTGTACTTATTGGTACGAAAAGTACTAACTGGTACTAAATATAGTACAATTTGGATTTTGCTTAAACGGATGAGCTTAAACCCTAAAATTTGGAATTCTGATTACTGCTGAAGACTACTGGGGTTTTGTGGTATGGAGGTAGTCTTGAAAATGTGTAATTATGTGTTCGAAAAGTACTTAATGGAAGTAAATCCGGAACCTGTACGTATTTGCTAAAATATATAATTGGAATTCTGATCTATTTATACCCTTCACCACACTGTGGTACAGAAATGATGCCATTGTGCATATGTTTGTAACAGGCAAAAGGAAACGAGATGGACCCATGGTTCCTTTTGAGAATATGCATAGAATCTCATTCTATGTCGATTTATGCATGTCCGCCTGTCTGTCAGTCTATCTGTCCATGTTAAATTGTAAACAAAGTGCAGGTCGCTTTTATGATCCTAATTGGATGAAATTTGGCATAGCTCACTTATTTGGCCCAATGTCGAACCCTATTGAAATTGGGAAAAATCGGTTCAGTTTTAGAATAGTTCCAATATATATTTTAATCCGATTTTAAGTAAATAGTGCACCAAACTCCCTATATATATATCCTTCGATTTACACGAAATTAGGCACAGCGAACTGAATTAAGTCGTGAAAATCGGTTCCGATTTAGATATAGCTCCCATATATAATTTCGTCCGATTTAATGTAAATGGTGTACCAAAGTCCCTGTATATCTTTCGACTTCCACGAAATTTTGCATGTGATACTTTACTACTTTCCTTACTGGTTTTAATCTGTTTAATGGAATTAAGAGACATTTCGGAAAATAGTGCTTCTGTGTATGAAGAGTACGAAATCGCAAATTATATTACAACAAATAATTTCCATATGAAATATTTTTTGTATTCCCTTTCCGCATACGAAGTAGCGGGCACTTTGCTAGTAACTTAATAATTCAATTATAATACTTCTGTTGCGAGAGGACGGATAATTAAAAAAATAAATATAAAGGTTCAATGCAAACAATAAATGGCGCCCAGGTGATCGAAGTCTTTAAGACAAAATTTCAAGAATTTCAGATCACATCGCACTAAAAGGCCTAGATCAACGATCTTATTTCAGTTTGGAAATTTTCGATGTGGTGGCGCCCATCGTGATTTCAAGTTTAAATAAATCTGAATGCCCAGATAACAAAACAATAAAGATTTGAACCGTGGTTACTATGGCTCCAGGCTATAAACTATTGTAGGTTGTATTGCAAAAAACATTTCGTATCTACAAGATGGCGCCCAATTTAGGGCCTGAGTTTAAAATTGAATAAAATTAGGATCATAATCTACTATAAGAACTTTTAAATTAAACCACTTTCGAATTAAAAGGAAGCAAAGCTCACAGATTATATGCGATGGAGGTCAGATCGAAGTCTCTAAACAATAAATTTCAGATCACATCACACTAAAAGGCCTAGATCGACTATCGGTCAACTCTAATCACAGTTTGAAAATCTTCTATGTGATGGTGCCCAACAATAAATATAACTGTCCAGATAAGATTTGAATTCTAATGTTATCCGACGTATTTGCATACAATCTACTTAACATCCAAAGGTTGCACAAAAACCGTTCTTCGGCAGAGAAAAACAGATCGATTTGGGGTCCCATTGCAAAGGTAAACATGATATTTGGCGCCCAATTTACCGTTCAGGAATGAGGTTGATACCAACATTCTATATGGCGCCCAACATGCGACTCTATTAAAGAAAATCGTTTTCGGGCGAAGAAAAGTGGGACTTAGATTGAGGATCGATTTGAGGTCACATTCCAAAGGTAAACATTATATTTGGTGCCCAATTTACCATTCAGGGATGATTTTGATACCAACATTCTATATGGCGCCCAACATTAGAACGTAGACGAAACTATTAAACAAAACCTTTTTCGGGTGAAGAAAAAACGGGACTTAGATTGAAGATCGATTTGAGGTCCCATTTCAAATGTGAACATGATATTTGGCGCCTAATTTACCGTTCAGGAATGAGGTTGGTACCAACATTCTATATGGCGCCCAACATTAGAACGAAAGCGAATCTCTTAAAAAAAATTAGAACATTCTAAGGCAATTTTATCTATATGCAAAAATTTGTATCATAGCAGAGCGCAAAAAAATCCCCCATCAAGTGAAGGAATCGCAACGATCCTTTTCTCCGACGTGTTATCTCTGTGGTGGATATGTCATCGCTTGTCACGATGACATTTTATGTAAATTTCCTGTCATTTCATAGAGATTGCCTCTTCAGGGTGAAGGTAGGTGAACTTATTTTTAATCATTTCCCCGTAAGACAAGTTTTCTTCAGGGGTTCCTTCTTGCTAGGATTTTTTCTTGCGATAATACGTCCGTACTCCGAAATCGTTCATTGGTATACGGTCAATGAACGGGAAGATCAAAAGGAAGGATTCGATCAAAAGGAACTAGGTGAAAGAGAGCAAAAAGAAATGACTTGAGCAAAGGGAACTAGATGAACGAAAGAAACTGAACTAGTACCGAACGTTCCTTTTGTGGAATAGTTCGTTTGAACATGTTCGTTTCGAAACGACACAACTCCATAAACCAGGCATGCTCGGCCATATACGCTACCGTAACTGAGGGTCGATGGGTAAACACATTATCTCTTTCTTTCTCTTTACGTCAGTCGTTTTTAATGGTTAATTCTCAGTTACGCTCGCACACACTTGCTCTCAATTTAATTTTGCCCAACACTGCCATAAACATAGGGGGTTTTATTATAAGAGAATATGGTCAATAGGGTCATGGATATTTACGTCTAATTTTGGCTCTAAATCTACGGGCAGGTTATCAGGCATATCATTGCTTACACTTTTCCGGAAATGACTACATCAGGTGGAATGCTTATGGTTCGGAGAAAGCAAAATATTATCTTCTTGTCTGGACATAAGTTCAATTATTTAGGAAGATGGTTCCTAAAGATTTTCTTCTTGTAAATCGATTTACTAAAGGTAGAAAAATTAAAAACAAATATTCGTAACTAGGTCCGCTGTAGCATTCGATTATATATTTAGATGCCTGGATATTAATAGAACGAACGAAACTTGCAATAAATCCTAACAATTTTTGAACCAAAAAATCCGGAACTTCAATAGCATAAATCTATTTAAAAAGTTGACGACTATCTTCCGGAACTTCAATCCCTTCCGTCTATATAAAAAAAATCATGACTATTTTCTATTTAAAAATGTGCATAACAACAACTTTCAAAAATTTTCTTCACTCACCTGACACAAACAATCTTCAAATGGCAGCGATTCAATACCAATCGATTCCATACGCTGTTGTTGCTCCTCATAGAAATATTCCAATTCATACATTGAAATCACGCCATCACCATCGATATCCATGCAACGGAACCAATACTCAATGGCGGTTGGCGTGCGTTTATCCTCTTCGGATAGTAGGAACCAAACAAAATCGGAATATGACATTTTTGGTTCATCATCGGGATTCTTTTTATTATCACTGCGTGTAACACAACCCGAAAAGATACGCTCCACAATACGTGTAGACAAGGCGTGATCACTGTGCCTTGCCAAATCATCCTGATTGATGAGCAGATCATGATCTTTATCCAATTCCCAGAATTTACAATAGATGACATAGAAATGTTCATAACTGAAATAGGCCATGATTTGATTGATATCGTCTTCCTCCTCCAAGAGGCCAATGACCTGCAAATAAAAGTAAAACAATTAGTTTTCCTTCTTTTTTTAATTCTATTTTAATCCTACCTCCAACAAATCGGATTTCTTCAATTCGGATATTGTAATTTTACCCGACCAGCTGCGATTTACATTATAAAATATCCGTGCTATGACCGTATGCACATATCTGGAATGGAATTCAGTGGCCTCCTTCAGAAAGGCCAAACCCGGATGTGTATCGACGACATCTTGTACCAAGGGTGCCAAATCTTCGGGTAAGATATAGGAACGCATACGCTGGCCTCGTGATAAAATATAGACAAAACGTGATGCCTCATCATGGCAATAGACATTCATTCTAAGGGGAGAGAGAACAACCGTTAAAATATGTTGTACAACATCCTGAAATTCTCCCGACTTACTGTTTCCAAAACTCCACAAACCGTTGGCGCTCAACCAGTCCCGAATTGCCCTGCTGACAGAACACCATTACCGGCATACGCCAATAGAATGGCAATCCGCAAATCTTTAAAATACGTGGCAGTTCATCACGAGTCACCTGATTATTGGGAAATGTATCGAACGCTGCCAAAATACCACGCAATGTCCGTTCCAAAGCAATTGTGGGCTGCGGCTTGCCATGGGGGAAATAGAATCTGTGAATGGTTGGGGATTTTTTAGTGTTAGGTTATGATGCAGATATATTGAGATGCAACTTACCTGGGAATATAAACGCTTTTGGTTGATCGAATTTCCCGCTGGAGTGATGTATGATCTGATGGTGGCGGCGGAGGTGTGGCATGTAATTTGGCCTATAAATATGGAAAGGAATATTTTTAATAAAAATTAAATTATATTACATTAAATTTTAGTAAAAGAGCGACAAACATCTCAAAGGAAGAATCGTCGATACCCTGACACTCAACATCCTGGTATGTCGGAAATTCTAATGGAGATAGGAATTATTTTCGATATAATAATATATGTGGACTGCATTATACGTTCCTGAATAATTTGAAAAATCTTACTGAAGCCTAAAATCGCCACCCTCCTTTTTAGTGGCGCCCAACATAACAGCTGAGATCTTTGTTCGGATATTGAATTCATATTTTTGCAATTATTGATTTTAGAATGCAAAATAGGAGTTCTGAGTACGGAAGTTCTCCAAACACCGATAAAAACATTGTTAATGGCGCCCAACAAGCGACTGAATTCAACTGACTGAATTCAAAAATTAATAATTTAAGAAAATACTTAAGATTGAAAACAAAAGCAGGAACCACAATTTTCCAAATTGAATTACAAATGGCGCCCGACGTACGGTCTAAGCGTGAGATTCAAATATTAAATTTATACATTACTACGGTGAAAAATTGCAGAGAAAAACTAAGTCTGAATTCCAAAAACTCTAAAGTCATGACCAGTATTATAAATCATATCCACCATTGCAGCCGGTGTCCAAAGTGGACCGTAGTGCAAAGTTCTTAACGGTTCAGAACGCTAAGTTCAAATTTTAGCCGTGCTCATCTGGATTCGAACCAAGGTTTCCAGAGCAACAATAATGTTGCTAAATTATTTAGCGTTCTGAACTATTACTTCCGAACTTCCTATGCTTGCTCACAATTATGAGCCGCTTTACCAATGCTTAATGGTGGGTGCGTAGGTTCTGACTTTCCTTTTCATTGCAAGACTTCGATCATTAAGCTCGACTCGAAAGAGAAAAAAAAATTACTTAAAAATTGGATATAACTTTGAAATTATATTTTTAAAATGATGTTCTCATTACCGAGGTATAAGAATAGAAAGATAAGGATTGGAAATGCGAAGACAACAAAAAAGTGAGGAAGAAGCTCTTAGTAAGAAGGTGGAAATAACCCAAGACATAATCATCAACTCCCAATAAGTTCGCTTGTTGGCAGGCAATTGAAGTTAAATATTTAACATGATTTTTCCAGTATCGAGTCATAATAATGGCGTCCAACGAGAGATTGAAGTAAGAAATTCCTTAAAAATGAGAACCGAAGCATGAATGACAAAACGATTACAACATAACGTTTGAGGTATTGGTCTATCGTTTCCTTGTAGTAAAAATCTCAGATCCAACTGCGAAAATTAGCTGGGATGAATCGGAAAAGCATGTATGCGTCCTAAGTCTTGTTCAAAATTAGAAAATGAGGATTGGATATTAGAAGGATAAGACTAACAATAGTGAGAAAGAAACTCCTAGTAAGAGGGAAGAGAGAACTCAAGGTACTCTCACCGACACCCAAGAAGTTCGTCTGTTCAGATAAACCTCTGGCTCTGATGGAGAAAATAATTAAAAGTAAAAGTACATATAGGCCTAATCCAGAAACCTTGGGCTATATCGTCTCAAGACTCAACCACATTAAAGAATGACTCAATAGGATAATCCTGAGCTTACCTTCCTTTCTCGAATGCGGCGAAGATAATTAGTTCTCTGACGGAGCGAAGAAGAAAAAACAAATTGTCCATCATCTGGTCAAAGCAGACTGTCTCCTGACAATCCCTTCACAGATGGTTACCATGCTGGGCTAAGTATCAAAAAGACGGGCCACGGAATCATCAGTAAAGTCTGCGAACGAGGAACATACTCATATTTGGAGTAAAGAGGGAACAGACTATACCGAATATACCATCGATGTATCCAAGGATAAGAAGACTGGCCACAGAATCATCAGTGAAGTCTGTGAACTGAGAAGAAACTTCTAGGTAAAATAAAAAGGTAGCCGAAGATACCATCGATTAATCTTTCTCGGAAGCCTCGAAGTGGATACGTTAGAGAAAAGTTTTCCATATCTGATACTAAGAGCAAGCGACTTCAACCCTAAGTCAATAGAAACTGCCTCGAGAATCCTTTAACAGATGCCTACCAAGCTGACGCAAGTATCAATAAGACGGGACACGGAATCATCAGTAAACACTTTGAACGGAGAAAAACTTCTATGTGAAATAAAGAGGTAACCGAATATACCATCAATGAATCCCAAGAAAGAAATTGATTGCGCCCATTCAGATAAGCCTCTACTAGAGTGAGATGGCATTTAAAACATCTCTAGATTAATGTGCATAAACGAATGTCTCTAATGATAACACTGAACTTCCCTTCCTTCCTCGGAAGCGACGAAGAGCATTAGTTTTCCGAAAGAAAAGTCAATTTCTAAACCTGCGAATGAGAAAAAAAGAGTTTTCCATCATCTGACAAAAAGAGCAAGCCGCTTCAAACCTAAGTCAAAGGAGACTACCTCCAGGAATCATTTAACAAGCTGACCCAACTATCAAGAAGATAGGCCACGGAATCGTCAATAAAGTTTATGAACGAGGAAGAAATTTCTAAGTGAAATAAAGGGGTAGCCGAATATGCCATCAATGAATCTCAAGAAGTCCGTCTATTGGAAGGTAATTGATTGTGGCCATTCAATTAAACCTCTACCAGAGTGAGTAGGAAATTCCTTCACTTGCGCAGTCGGCAAGCTAAATAAAGAGATCCACATGGATGTCAAAAAGGCATCTAACAACAAGATCCTGGATCACCTTCGGCAAGAAGAGTATCCATATTTTAATAAGATGCGATTTAAAAAGGGACTATCGTAGCGTAGATATCGAGTTGTAGTATATAGTATATAGTTTGCCATACTACAAACCGATAGGCCTTCCAGCAGGAAACATTCTTTCGAAGTCTTTTCCCCCCTTCAAAGGAAATGTATCCGAGGCCCCTGACATTATAATTACAGGAGAGGCCCCTGACGCCACCCAGAGGAAAATGGCAACACTAAATAAGCAAGGACATGAACCACTGCAAAAAACTCAAAGAGTTGTTGTTTCTATGTAACGATAGGTGGTATAGAAACAAACAGCGGATGTGTACAAATTCATTCAAAGTCGTTTTCCCCCTTCGGGAGAAATACAAACGAAGGCCACCTGGCATTCTAATAACCAGCCTCGGCAACAGCATGTACACATTAGGAAAAAATAGGATTAAAATGAGATAGCGCCACCCAGAGGAAAATTGCAACACCAACAAAGCAAGGACCTCAACTAAACTCAAGTAGATTTTGATAGGTGGTAGATGTTGATAGGATGCAAATTCTAATATTAATTTTGATAACTGAACTATTATTAATGACCAACATTATTGTGAGGGTTTTGAGATAAGGCTAAAGAAGATTAGTTTGAGTGGTTCTTAAAGATAAATATATTTTACAATAAAATCAGAAATTTAAGTAACAACGAATCGGTAGGTTGGGTTCATTTCCATATAGTCATTTAACCATTTCGTTCAATAATTCCTTTTAGTACCATATTTATGTTTACATGTCAGTTTATTCGTCAATGAACGGAAAGATCTGGATGAACGATTTGAACCAAAAGGAACTAGTTCAAAGAGAGCAAAAATGAACGAATGAAGCAAAAGGAACTAATGAACGAAAGAACCGGACCTAATTTCTTTGAACTAGTTCCGTCCGGAACGATCCATCTCTACTGAGGATATAGAACAAAAATATCAATGAATTAACCGCGAAACGCGTAAAGTTTTTCATAGAAATTGTACCATTCTAGAAATGAAATATACCTTCGAAAAAATTGTGGAAGTCCCACCTTAAATCGTTTCACCCCAATACACACTGCTTTGAAAATACTACGCAAATGAATCAGTTTTCGGAAGATAATAAACAAAATTCGCTTTACCTAATTTTGCAAATGAAATTTGGCAATTATTTAAGGTGAAACAATCGACATTCTGAGTGTGTGTGTATAGAAGAGGTGCGTGAGCTAACACCCACGTGTTAGCTGACACTTCATAACGCAAAAAAAACCAATTTCAAAAACTGGATTCATAGAAATAGCTCAATAAAGGCAAAAAGCAAGAAACAAAGAAAATAATTAGTTTCAGATTGTAGTTCAGTATTCATTCGATGTTGTTGTTGCAAATCAATGTATTTCTTTGTTTTGTGATGGTATTTGTTGTTGTTGGTGTTCACAAAAAAATTTTGAAATTTAATTGAATTATTTGAAAAGTATGCCAACTATTTGCCTTTGTTATGATGTTGTGTGATAAATGATGGGCTGAAACGATTTTTTCTGTAATACAACAGAGAGGAAGAGGAGAATGGTAGAATCGAAAATTAAATCAACATATTTTGGATTATAACTCTATCAGCACGGATAAATGGGGATGAGGTTAACTGGTATTAATGAGAATGGCGCCCAACGTAATACAGCGTATGTATACAATGAATTATTTTTAAATATTTTCTAACTTGCAACCTGAATTCTAGGGGAGGAGGAAGAATATGTTTAAAGTGATTTTCGAATAGTTGCAAAAAAGAGGACTTCATCGTTCTGCAGATAAAATGCATCCAAAGTCCCTGATATTCTAATGAACAACCGGCATCAGTATAAAAGCATAAGGATTACTCAAAAATATCAATGAGAGGAAAAAGCTCTACCCAGAGGAAATACGCAAGGGTCTCTCCAACTGCTAGAATATTAGTTCGTCTGAAAAGGCTTCTTCGTTTTCAGCTCATCTATAGAGACTCCTTGATCCGTAAACTCAGAGCTTCAGAAACGAACGACGTGGCTTTTTTTTTTTTGAAAATGACGCCCAAAGTGTTTTAGAACCAAGATAGATATATTCAGTTATTACCTCCTTGAGTGGTATAAAGACGGCTGGTCCTTCCGATCATCACTGACCAAAAATACTAATTCAACTCCCTGTCATCTATAGAGATTCCCTGGTCTTCAGCTCGTAAATGTAGACGCCTTGACCTTTAGCTCGTCTATAAGGGTCCGTGTTTCATTACCACGTCTGTAAAGATCTGTCCCTTCAGCAAGTCTATACAGACTCCCTGACCCAGAGGAAATATGCAAGGACCTGTACCACTGCTAGACAACGTTAGATGGCAGCCCTATCACCTAGGACAGGTTGCAGCAGACCGATGAAGTACTTAATAAATACAGGGACTAATCGAATAGGATAGCGATGCTTTGAGGGAGCCTAATGCTTCAAAAGGAGTAAAAGGAAAATAGATGATTCAGATTGATTCGTTAACGAATTTCAAAGTCCTTGGAAAGCTGGTAGCACTCTTTGCCTCAACATGTGAGAAAAAAACTATACATGTTGAGGAAGATAGGCATTCCAAAGGAACATTTCTCTTGTAATTCTATGTGTCCAATGTTGAATTTTTCAAAATTGGAAATAATACCCTGTACCATAGTATGGGAATGGGTATAAAAAAAGACAATTGGAGAAGAGGAAGGCAACTCCTAACAGAAGGGAGCTGAAGACACCATCATACACTTCAATAAAAAAATAAATCTGAAGAAAAACTGGTGATGATAACTGAAACAGCTGTTCTGGCGCCCAACGTATATAAAAACAACTAAAACATCTAACCGACTTTCATACACACCCAAATGTTGACCTTTAAATATGTTACCTTTGATGACAACATAAAGAACAAACTTATTTTTAATACGCGGATCAATTACGATTATCTGGCGCCCAAAGAGAGTGACGTAGATATTTGAGATCCCTGAGTTAAATTTTATTTATTATCTCTCTCTCTTTCTCCCTTATAAATATAAAACTCAACTGCATTCCAGTGAAACTCTATCCATCTTCCTAACGACTTTGGATAAAAATTTAGCGAAAATGCTGGTTTTCCGAACGTGGCCTACCACCCACAATTTTTCCATAAACAAATATTATATATTGCAGATGATTCATAATTTTTTTTTCAATATTCGTACTTGTCTTCTGTTTTTCGCTTACATATATTTTTCTTTTTTGGAAAATATCCCAAATCCAAACAACAGTCAAAAGTTTATTGACATTTCAATTAGCTGAACCAACGGCCATCTGAAATATTCCAAAGTTTATTGAAAAATTCATGCAGAATATCAATATTAATCTATTAACAACTCATGGCGAATAAACAAATTTAAAAATTAAAAAAATATTGAAAATACAATTTCAAAAATTCAATTTTAATTTTGCAAAAAAGAAGAGTTGATTGATTTCAGAATCAAATGACAATGGAATTTTATTGGAAAATGGCGCCCAACGTATAATAGTAGGACAAGGCCGATTACTTGGTTGCTCAATTCACCTTCAGATCAATAAATTTTAGAAAGGATAATTGGTTCCTCAACACTTCTAATAACCTCTCGGAGTTTTTCATTACGTCCATATGGATTTTTTTTGAAGGCTTAGAGCTCTTATTTATAGACTCACAATTTTATTGAAAATGGCGCACAACATAAAATACAAAGGTTTTTTGGTTGCTTAACTCTCCTTCAGGTCAGTAAATACTCTAAAGGATAATTCTTTCCCCAGCACTTCTAATAAGCTCTCAGGCTTTTCAGACCGTCTGTATAATATTATTGGACCCTTCCACCTTTTATATAGACTCACAAAGATCGTCAATGTAAAATGTTGTCTGTAAA
The DNA here is from genome assembly GCF_032173495.1 of Musca vetustissima. Taxonomy (NCBI): domain Eukaryota; kingdom Metazoa; phylum Arthropoda; class Insecta; order Diptera; family Muscidae; genus Musca; species Musca vetustissima. Next base: position 24,668 of record NW_026873890.1, read on the forward strand.
AAGACGAAGGTCCACAGGAAGTCTATAAAGAATAACATGCACTAGTCTGCAAAGAGTCATTTTAGCTCGTCTGGGCCTACGGGTCTATAGGTTCTATAAAGTCTACCTAAACCTATATCTCCCGGGACTTCAGCTCATCAACAACTCGCAGACTCCTGCTTATATATAAAGCCACCCTAAACCTTTAGCTTGTCTGTTAATACTTCCTGGCGCTTCAGTTCTATACTGACTCTTAGCATCACGTCGGTCATAAAGACGCCCTTCAACATGTCTACAAAACCTCGTCTGTAAAAACATCTTTGATTCTGTCTACAAAAATATCCAATTATTTATAATTGGGTGGTTCCGTAATATTTTAGTTCGATTTATTTTAGTACTATTCGGCAAATCAATACTAGGTTCGGTACTTTCATTCATTTTGCTCCAATAGTTCCTTTTGGGTTCTTTTGAAAATTGTTCGTAAATATAAAGACACCTTGTCCTTTCAGTTCATCTATGAAGACTACATGATCCTTCAGCTCTTCTATAAAGACTGACTGAGCTTCATCTAATCTAAAATTGCTCCCTGAACTTCAGTTCGTCTATAAGGACAGTGTTGATGGATTTCAGAAATGGATGACTTCTTTTAAGAAAATGGCGACCAATGTATTTTAAAATCAAGACAGTTGTATTCAGCTATTATCTCCTTGAAAGCTATAGAACCTCCCTAGCGCTTGTGATTATCAATGACCAAAAGAAATATCTAAAAATACTATTTTTGGCTTGTCTAAAAGAGTCCCTTTACCTAGACTTCCTACTTTAACTCGTCTATAAAACTCCCTGGCCCTTCAGAACGTCCACGAAGACTATCTAATCATTTAAGACTCCCTGAACTCCAGTATAAAAGCCTTCTGCTATTTTTTATTTTGTCCACCATTATATATTTAGGAGAATTGATTACAAAAATCAAATGGCGCCCAACATTTTTAGGATCCATACATATTTATTCAATTCTCCTTGAGCGCTATAAACACTCCCCACTCCTTGCGTTTGTCACTAACCAAAAAAAAAGTCGTCTATACAGTTTTTCCAGATCAGATTCCCAGCTTCAGCTCGTCTAGATTCCCAGGTTCAGCTCGTCTAGAAAAACCACGATCCTTTAGCTTGCCTATATAGACTCCCCGACCTTCAGATAGTGTATTAGGAATATCCGAAGTTCAGCTCACCTAAAATACACCCCGATACATGGTGAGATCGCCTAACAGGACACCCTGAGCTTCAGTGCGTTTATAATGGGATCCTGAACTTCAGTTCGTCTCTAGAGACTCCCTGGGCTCCAGATTGTCTATAAAGACCTCCTGATAATAATTCCCTGATCTTCTGGGCTGTAGCTTGCTTTTAAAGACACCCTGAGCTTCAGGAATGCATGCCCAATGATTGGAAACTCAGCATCCTGGGCTGCAGCTTGCTTTTAAATACACCCTGAGCTTCAGGAATGCATGCCCAATAATTGGAACCTCAGCATCCTGTGTTTTGTGCACAAAAAAAGCATATAAATTGCCATCCAGCGTGCTGTGTGAACGACTAAAGCCAATGGTAAATGACATTATCGGACCATACCAATGCGGCTTCAGGCCTGGCAAATGCACCATTGACCAGATTTTCACTCTGCGCCAGATCCTGGAAAAGACCCACGAAAAAACACATGAACACATTCTACCTATTCGTCGACTACAAAGCCGCATTCCACAGCCCTATCCGTTCAGAGGTGTTTAAAGCCATGTCTGCGTTTGGTATTCCCGCAAAATTAACTTTAACTGGAACAATGTCAGCTGTTAAAGTAGGAAAGGACCTCTCGAAGCCCTTCAATACCGAACGAGGATTCAGACAAGGTGACAGTTAGTCGTGTGACCTGTTCAACATCCTGCTGGAAAAAGTCATACGAGACTTTTCCGACGACATAATGGGTCGAACATTGCTAGCGGTAACTGCCACATTCTAACGAATTGAGAAGGAGTCTGCTAAAGTGGGACTGGCAGTAAATGGCGAAAAGACCAAGCTGATGTTATAAAAGCGCAAGACGTCCAGTAGACTCGAACTAACTGTGGAACTTGAAAACTACAGCTTCGAGGTAGTGAATGATTTATATACCACGCTAACGACATAAACAAAACTAATAACATCGGCTGTGAAATCCGGAATAGTGTTGCCCAACAGATGCTACTATGGTTTGAGTAAGCAATTCAAAAGCAAGGTCATCTCTCGCCAGACTAAACACACACTCTACAAGATATACCGGTGCTGTTGTATGGATCTGAAGCATGGGTACTTGCGCAAACAGATGAGGCAGCTCTTAGAGTGTTTGAGAGAAAATTTCTCCTGAAGATATATGGGCCGATCTGCGTCGTTGGTGAATATCGCCGTCGAATGAACCATGAGCTATATAATCTATTCTCAGACATTGACATAATCAGACGGATCGAGCTGCAGAGACTACGTTGGCCACGCCATCTTATGAGAATGGACGAATATGCCCTAGCTCAAAAGGCATATAAAAGCGAACCAAGTAATGATTCACGCTGAAGGGGAAGGCCGATGGAAAGATCAAGTAGAAGACAGTAACTCGGAAAATGGTCTTTCAAATTGGATGAGATGCGTACAAGACCGACGTGCCTGGAAATCATTTAAGCCCGGCATATGGAAAACCCGTTCTGTCATAAGCCAGCTAAGTAAAGTAAGTAATAGCTTCAGCTCATCTATAAACACTTCCTGAGCTTCAGCTCGCCTAAAAAGACTCCCTGCCTCTAGTCTCAAAATTAAATGTTAATGAAATTAATGTCGCCAAACAGCAACACCCACAATACAGGTAGTTTCCGAATCTGAGTAAAATTAATGACAACAACATCACCATTAGTATTTAGCACTTAACTTGTAGAATTATAGTTCGTGATTATGATCTCGTATTTTTTTTTGTTCTGTTCGTTACCGCAAATTTATTTGTTTCAATAAAATGTTTTGCTTTTGGGCATGAATTGTTGTTTCAGTTTTCTGTTAAAATCTATTTCGAAAATGCCAGAGTAATAAAAACAAAAACAACAACAGCAGCAACAAGAACATCGTGTTCAACAAAACCCCCACACACAAAGTGTCAGCTGCGTCATCACTGACAGACAGTTAAGGCGTCGTCGAATTCACTTAAAATAGACGAAGACGACGTTTTTAAATGTTTGCTTTTCTGGTGGGGGAAGGAAGGAGGGGAAGGACGTTTTGAGATGGTGGCAAGAGGCAAATGAAATTTTGTAGTAAAGAATCTCACTGTGAGGTGCTGAAATATAATAAAAACCAAAAAATACATAGGTCAGATAAACACTAAAACATACACAAACGTAAACACACACTTATACATGGTGATCATCCATTCAGTGTGGTTGTTTATGGGGCTGTCCTTCTGACGATCGGTCGTATTCTCTATCTGTCTGTCCGTTTGTATTTACTCAGTAGGTGAATGAAATAATCTTTCAGGGTCAAGATATAAAATAAACAGTTTTTGTTTCGTAGAAACTTGTTTATTTATTCGCTCGTTCGACTATTCATTCTTTCACGATCATACCTTATGGCCGGAATAAAATTTCGAATCTTATGAACTAATCCTCACGAAAGAAATTAATTAATTTACGAGAAATTATATGTCGATTGTTGTTGCTGTTGTTGCGATGAATTCATTTCATGTTCTATATATGACAGTTGTGAGACCCTGATATGTGTCATAGGTCAGTTTCATTAACCGATTCGATGTGACGACGACAACGCCAAAGATGCTTTGCTGCCGCTTTCAAATCAACTTTCGTGAGAGATGATGAGAGCTGACAAGCATTTGGCATTTCAAATCGAAAATAATTCAAAATCATATCATAGTATATTTTTGTTTTATTTTCTTCTATTGTTATTGTAGTTGTTGTTGTTTTTGTTTGTTCTAATTTGATTGAAATTGCACATTTGGTGGGAATTTTTGAAATTTTATTAAATTAATTGCAATTAAGAAACTTTTGAAATAAATTAAATGATAACATAAATAAAAGTGTTGTATGGGCGTGGGGGAAGGGTGACATGGACGGGAAGGGTGACATGGACGGAATCTTTATAAACCAGCTACAGAGAGTTTAACCGAAGGCCTAGGACCTAATAGCTGAAACTAAGAAAGTCTTTCGTACAAGAATTAAAGGCCTGGGAGTCTTCATGGACAAGCTGAAGCTCATAGCAGCTCATAGAACTGAGCAGCCTTTATAATCGAAACGATACTCATATAGTCTTTCTTAAAGAAGTGAAGACCTCGGAGTCTTAATGGACGAACTGAAGACCTCGGAGCCTTAATGGACGAACTATCGACCTGGGAGCCTTCATAGACAAGCTGTAGTTCAGATCGATTTTATAGACAATGTGAAGATTAGGAAGACTTTATAAATAAACTGAAGCGCCTTAAAGCCTTTATAATGGAGCTGAGGCTCAGAGAGTCTTTCATAGAAGAAATGGTCTAGGAGTCTTTATGGACGAGCTGAAAGGCCAGGGTACCATTTTAATCGAGTTGGGACTCTATGTGGACGAGTTGAATGGTCAGGGAACCACTTTGTTCGCCTAAAAGGACACTCTGAGTGTCAGTGCGTTTATAAAGGGATCCTGAAATTCAGTTTGACTGTAAAGACTCACTGGGCTTCAGATTGTCTATATCTTATCTTTACATGCTAGATACAGACAGTTTAACCGAAGGCCTAGGACCTCTGGTCTAATAGCTGAAGCTAAGAAAGTAATTCGTATTAAAGGTCTGGGAGTCTTCATGGACGAGGTGAAGCTCATAGACTTTTTCATGATGGTCTGGAAGTCAGCTACTGAAGGACTGCGCAGGTGATGCTCAGATAGTAGTTCTAAAAGAACTGAAGAAATCAGAGTGTTGATGGACGAACTAAAGACCTTCGTAGACAAGTTGTTTATCAGGAAGACTTTATAGTCGAAATGAAGATTATAGACGAGTTAAAGCTCCTTGAAGACTCTATAATCGAGCTGAAGATCAGAGAGTCTTTCATAGAAGAAATGAAAGTCTGGAAGTCTATATGGACGAGCTGAAGGGCCAGGGAACCTTTTTTGTCGTGTTAAGAATATCCCAACTCCCCTCATTTTCAGTTCGCCTAAAAGGAACCCTGAGTATCAGAGCATTTATAAAAGCATCCTTAAATTCAGTTTGTTTGCAAAGGACTACCTGGGCTTTAGATTGTCTAAAACGATTTCCTGAGCTTTACAATAACGCCTTGACCTTTAATTTACTTATGAAGATACCCTAAGCATATGTTCGCCTAAAAATACATTCTGAGCTGTAGCTCGCTTATAAACACACGCTCAGCTTCAGCTCATCTATAAACACTACCTGAGCTTCAGCACCCCTATAAAAACTCCTAGAGGTATATTAAGAATATTTGAGCTCCTCTCACTTTCAATTCGCCTAAAAAGGACACCCTAAGTATCAGTGCGTTTATAAAGGGATTGTCTGTAAAGACTCCCTGTCTTCACATTGTCTATAACGATTTCCTGAACTTCCGTTCACCTATAATAACACGCTGAGCTTCTCTGATCCTTCTGTTCGCTTACAAGGATATTCAAAGCTTCAGTTCGCCAAAAAAAAAAAAAATACATTCTGAGCTAAAGTTCGCTTATAAACACACCCTGAGGTTCAGCTCATCTATAAACACTCCCTGAGCTTATACTTTATACTTCCTTATACTTCCGGGTGACTTTATAAAAGAACTGAAGCTCAGATAGTCTTTCATTGAAGATCTGAGGACTTGGTAGTCTTTATGAACAAGCTGAAGGGCTAAGTAGTCTTTAGAGTCTAGATGAAGCTCAGATAGTCTTTCATAAAAGAACTGAAGGCCTTAATAGACAAGCTTTCAAGATCTTTAGCTTAGCGAGACTTTCATAGTCGTTCTGAAAATAGCTAAGTAGCCTTTAGAGTCTAGATGAAGCTCAGATAGTCTTTCATAAAAGAACAGAAGACCTTAGTGTCTTTATAGACAAACTTTCAAGATCTTTAGCTTAGCGAGACTTTCATAGTCGATCTGAAAGCCTGTGAGTCTTTATAGTCGAGCGGAAACTCATTTAGTCTTTCATAGAAAAGCTGAAGACCTGAGAAGTGTCAAATATCATGAATAGAGCACCTGAAGTTCTGGGAGACGTGCTGAAGCTCAGCGATTCTTTATAGTGTGTGGAGGCAAGGAAGTTGTTATAAAATAAATTTAGATCAGTGAATCTTTCATAGAACAGCTGGAGAGGGTTACTGAGCCTTTACAAACGTAATGAAGCTCAGGGAGACTTTATAGACGAGCAGAAGACTTGGAAGCCTTTATAGATGAGCGGAAGGTCTGATAGTCTTTATAGGAGAGAAAGAAAATGTTTATGGATCAGTTGAATAGGGGGTCTTTATAAACAAACTGAATGTAGTCTTTATAGGCGAGCTGACGCTTAATTTTTTTATAAATCGACTATTTTATGAAAATGGCGCCCAACATTAAAAAGAAAAGAAAAAGAAAGTAAACGTTGTTAAATTCGGTCTTACTCAACGTTTTCTACCATTCACAACCAGCAGAAGGGGCTTATTATAGAAATGGCGGCCAACATTACATGGAAAAGAAGAAAAGCAAAAACATCGTTTATTTCGAGCTAAACAAACTTTTTATACCATCCTAAAATACCTAAAATCGGAGGCTATATCAAAAAATTGATCTTATTCTCTAAGAAAACTGAACTGAATGAAGTCTTTATAGAGTATATATACGTAATTTAGAAGGCAATGGTATATATGTTGGAGAACCTTTATAGGCGAGTTGATGCTTGGAATTTTTATATAAGTGGGCAGAAGTGTTATTTTATGAATATGGCGCCCAACAGTAAAAAATAAAAACGTTTATTTCGAGCTAAACAAACTTTTTATACCATCCTAAAATACCTAAAATCGGAGGCTCTATCAAAAAATTGATCTTTTCTTCTTTTATGAAAATGGCGCCCAACATTAAAAAAAATAAAAACGAGTAAAACGTTGTTAAATGGGTGGGTATAAATGAGCAGAAGGGGTATTTTTTTTTTTTTGAAAATGGCGTCCAACATTTCAAGGTAACGGAGAAACAGTGAAAACATCGTTTATTTCGACCTGACCGCACTTTTTATATCATCGCAACTATGAGGTGGGTATTCAAAATACATTAAATCGGAGTCTATATAAAAAATGGACAGAAGATGCTCTTATTTTCGAAGAAAACAAAGTACAAAATTCCACATACTTAGATGGATAGTTCAGCTACGTACAGTAACATACGAAAAATTCTGCGAAACCGTTATATGGGGGTTATAGAAAAATTTTGAAAACTTTCTGCGAATACGTTTTTTTACACACCAAGAATCCAAACTGGTCAATTACAGTCACTTTGGTTGAAAAATACGTATTGGTCCATCAAAATATCCGCAATGAGGCGGGGCCTTAGTACGCTGGCTATGTCAAAAAATTTACCAATTCTTACAGATTTTTGATAATATGTCCTTCAAACAAAAAGTAGTGTATTTTGTACCATAGCGAGGAAGTTTCTTTGAAGGGCCCTTAATAGAGTTGGTTGTTCCTATTGATGAGCTCAAGCAGGGACCTTTATATACGAGCGGTTTTTTTTATAGGCTAACTAAAGATGATTTGCTTGAAGTGTCCGTAAGACTAGCTATACTAGGGCAAGTAGTTTTTATAGACCAGCTTAGGGGTCAGGAAACATATTTTGGCAGTGTACGGTCGGAGAGAGTCTGAGGAGCCAATAAGGCCACCTGAAGGTCAGAGTTCTTTTATAGACGATTTGAAGAAGGCAATGTTTATGGCCGTTATAGACGCTTTTGACCTCACATTAACGAGCTGCGGGATGTAGACATGTTAATAGAATGCAATTCACATCTGTATTAGAAAATGGCGCCCAACCATCCCATGTTAAAAACTTTTTCTTGTAGAACAAACCTCATATTTTTTTCTTTTACATTCACAACTGCATCGAAGTGGGGTAGTTGATTTTTGTCGTTATGATAGATGAAGGGCATGTGAGTCTATATAGTCAATCTGAATGACCTGCAGAAGAAATGAGTTCTTAAAGCTGGATATCATTATAAACATGCTAACGTGTTGCGAAATATAGACAATTTTAGAGTGGTTGAATTCACTTGATTTAATGAAAATGGCGCCCAATTTTTTGAAATGTAAAATTTCCCTTACTTTTCAAATAAACCTCGTATTTGTTTCATTCACACATCGACAGGTGCAACAAAGTGGGTTGCTAATTTATGTCGTTTTACTATTCTTGTTTAAATAATAATTATTTGTCATTGATAGTGATTGTTGTCATTTGTCTATGAAATGTCTATTTGTATACAAAAAAAAAACAAAAACAAATTAAATTTGCATAAAATTATGGACAAATATTCAGACATTGTCATACGCAAAGCTACGTTTAGACACGGGCAAAGCAAACAGCTTTTTGGAGAAGTATGTTCATACCACAAACAAGTATTTATGAAAGAAAAAAGTCTGAAACCATCGATAGTATCGATAGTTAGCGCGTACTATTTTTACTGGTCAAAGCAAATGTGAATAGCACTATTTAGGGGAATTCCCTTTATGTATAAGATCAATGTCTTTTTTTACACGGCTTCTTCTGGAACCAATCTACCGTGTAAAAACAGACTTAGGTGTAATTAAAAAATAATTGAAAAAACTATCAGACAAACTATGGAGAATTTTAATGAAGAATTCTCAAAATAAAAATCCCCAAATTCTTCTAACACAGATTTCAGATGTCTACATTCTTCGTTCAAGGCCATAACTTCATGTTTTCAAAAGTAATTTTTATAAAATTCTTTATTTTTTGTCAAAATTCCGACGGAAAAAGGAAACTTCTACCCTTACGATATGAATATGATTCCTTGAGGTTGTTTCCATATTTGAACAAATAACTGTTGTTTGTGTGTACCAATTGCTCCATAATTTCAAAACTTTGTTTCAACATACATTTCATTTTTGTATTTTACATTTTAGTTAATTTCATTCTCTGTTTATTTTCAATTCGCAATCCAATACCACATAATTGCGTTAATACGTTCACCAAAAAAAAAAAAAAAAAAGAACCAACAATACCCCCACGCAAAATACCTCCGCAATAGATATACAAACAAAAACAAAAAACTCAATTGTATTACCTTCCTGAGATTACTTAAGTTTCACTTGCTATTTTTTTGAATTGTTCGGCTAACCTCGGTTGTGAGAATTTCAAAATGTTTGTTGGTGTAAATAATTAAAATAAAATACTTTTGTTTTTATTATTTTTGAAAAAAGCAACAAAAAACTATTGGCAAACATTCAGTATTGAAATCAAAACCTAAAATATATAAATATACATATTTATGTATATCAATATCTGTTCATGATGGATCATTATTTTTTTTCAATGGTTCAAAATTATTTTTCTTTTTGTTGTAATTTTCAGCAATTTTTTATAGATTATTTGAAAAAATATTTGTTTGTGATTGATTTAAGGTATAATTGAGTGATTTGTTTAGACATTTGAGTTAATAAAAAAAAAAACAATTCAATTCATCGACGAAGAGGTGAGAGGGGTGGTGAGAATATGTTGTATGTTGTTTTATTTGAAAATACACAATTTGAAACAATAAAAATATTAATTTACAAATATGTTACCTAATAGTCGCCATGGGGCCCAAAATATTGGAAGAATATTCGAATAAATACAGGAACTAGCAAATTTATTCAAAATACTCTGGTTTGGTGCATATATGACGCTATTAGAAGTTTTTTATAGACAAGCAAATCATTTATTGGAAATGGCGCCCAACGTAAAAATGAAAGGGAAAACAAGTAAATGCGTCGTCAAATTCAGCCTGACCTGCAAAATGAGGTGGGCATACAAAATATCTATAATCGATTAATATTCTTTTATGGGAGCGGGCAGGATATGTTTTTATGCTCTAAAGAAACCAAGTACAAAATTCCAGACACTTTGGTTAGAAAATTAATCAAGAACATGAGGATAGCAAAAAATGAGACGGCACCTTTATATGGGGGCTATCTTACATATCTTGCAAATCATCCTCAAAATCCCGGAAAATACTATATTACAGCCATTGCGGTGGAAAAATGCTACAAAACCCTATGTGTGCAGTAAATGGGCGGAACTTAAATAGAACATTTTATGCAAGACTATGATTTTCTCTCTCAGAACTCGAAATGCCAAATTTCAGCCACTTTAATGGGAAAATGCGGATAAAATCTTCAATATACCAAAAATGGACCATTATATGGGAGCTATACCAAAAGGTGATTCGATATTGATAATTTTTGGTAGAAATCTATAGTACAAAATATCATATTAAAGGCGATTCGGTTGATAGATATACCCAAACTCCTCAAAATAACAAATATGGAATAAGGAGATTTCTTAAAGGCCCAAAGAAGCCATAGATTAAACAAAAAAATCAAGGAACTTAAAGGCGACGTTGATTTTTTAAATAATTTTTGAGAGGATCATAACAGAAGTTTGAGATTTTTTGAAGTGCCCGAAGAAGTCTTGGATTTTTTTGAGAAGCCCAAAGACGCGAAGACAATGTTTATTTTTGCTCTATAAGAAGGCGTAGATTTTTGAAGAGACTCAAAAAAGGCGTAGATTTTTCAAGAGGCCCGAAGAAAGCGTAAAATTTTTGAGAGGCCCGAAAAAGTGTTAGATTTTTTTTTGAGAAGCCTTAGTTTTTTTTTAGAAGCCCAAAGACGCCGAAAATTTTTTAAAGAATTTTTTTAAGACCAAATAAAGGCGTAGATTTTTTTAAAGATTTTACTTTTGGGTCTATAAGAAGGCGTATATTTTCAAAAGGCCCAAAGAAGACGCACATTTTTCAAGAGGCCCAAAGAAGGCATACATTTTTTGAAAAGCCAAAAGGAGGCGTAAAGGCCCGAAGAAGTCTTAGATTTTTTGATAAGCCCAAAGAATCTTAGATTTTTTAAAGACCCAAAGAAGGCGTCGATTTTTTTTAACGATTTTTCTTTTGGGTCTATAAGAAGGCGTAGATTTTTTCAAGAGGCCCAAACAAGCCGTAGATTTTTTGAAAAGCCCAAAGACGGCGAAGATTTTTTAAAGGAATTTTTTTTAAGACCAAAAGAAGGCGTAGATTTTTTTAAGATTTTTCAAAGACGGCGAAGATTTTTTAAAGGAATTTTTTTTAAGACCAAAAGAAGGCGTAGATTTTTTTAAGATTTTTCTTTTGGGTCGAAAAAGGCGTCGATGTTTTCAAGAGCATGGAAATCCTTTTCAAGCTGGGCTTATGGAACGAAAGTTCTGCCACAAGCCATCTAAGTAAGAGAGCGTAGATTTTAAATTTTTTCGGGGCCTATAAGAAAAGGATTTTTTCTTTGTTATATAGAAAAGAAGGCGTAAATCGTGGTCTAAAAGAAAAGGTGGATTTGTTTAAGTTTTTTTTGTTCATAAGAATACGTAGATTTTTAATAAAATAATAAATAAATAAAATGGCTCATTGGAAGTGGCGCTCAACCTAATTATTTAGCTGATCTTATGCCCATCTCGTCTACATTTAGACTAACTGGCCCTCCTAGTTGGGCGCCATTTCCAATTATCCATGTAGATTTCTTTAAAAAAAGTTTATTGGAACCATCAGCTCATTTTTAGAAATGTTCGTCTATACAAAATTCCTTAAGCGCGATCATGACGACCCATGGAGCTTCAGTTAAAAACATTTCCCACTTTATCTTGCGTATAAAGTGGCATTTAATTTGATTTGCACCATAAGTGAAACACAATGAGGTTGGGCGCCATTTTCAAAGAAAGTAGCCAACTTTTTGAATAATTCAGCTTACTGGAAACTTTACCCCATTTTTAGAAACATTCATCTATAGAACATTTGTTAATGTTCAACACTCAAATCTTCGAATTCTTCATATCTTCGGATCTTATATTCATCACGACTATAGTTAGACTCCCTGTCTCTTCAAGTTGGGCGCCATTTCCAATTATCACTTGTTAATTTCTTTATTTTTGGATAAATCTTTTTACTGGAACCTATAGCTCATTTCTAGAAACGTTCGTCCATATAAATTTGCTTAAGCGCGACCATGACGACCCATTAAGCTTCAGCTAAGAACATTTCCTACTTCATCTCGCCTATAGAGTGGTATTATATTTGATATTCACAACATCTTTGGCATTTTCGGTAGCCAACTTTTTTAAAGACTGCCTGTTTTTGGAACACGACCCAGCTCCGTTCCATAAGTTTATTGTATGTGAAAACCAAATGACGGATAAATCTTTTTTGGGCGCCATTTCTAGAAACGTTCGTCCATATAAATTTGCTTAAGCGCGACCATGACGACCCATTAAGCTTCAGCTAAGAACATTTCCTACTTCATCTCGCCTATAGAGTGGTATTATATTTGATATTCACAACATCTTTGGCTCGGTTTTAAAGACTGCCTGTTTTTGGGACGACCCAGCTCCGTTCCATAAGTTTATTGTATGACGTGAAAACCAAATGACGTTGGGCGCCATTTTCAAAGAAATAAACCTTTTTCCCAATAAACCTATTTTATGGAACCATTAGAACATTTCCAAAGAAATTAGTTGACTTTCCTTTTCCTATAATTTCTTGTTGTTGTTGAATTATCGCCCAAGGTGCTACAAATATCTAATTTTTTCCCGACATTCCTGATATGTTGGGGGATACACATTCTAATCAAAGTGTTTAATTTAATTACAAATTCAATGTTAATTTATTACCACAAAAAACAACAACAAATAAAACAAAAATCGCACACATCTCAAATCGTGTCAGACCTTACTCTAATAATTGCCTTTGCTGTGATCATGATGCTAATGATGACCATAACTTTGGTATAGCCACAAGCCCAGCATTGCTTCCCAATGCAGTCATGACCTAAAAATGGCAATGATGATGTAGCGCCATGGTTTGTGTTGCCTTGTGATTAGGTCATATCCATTTCTCAACCTAGCTGTCTTCCTATAGCAGCTATCAAGCCAGCCAGCCCGTTCTCCAACAGAATGGGTATGGGGGAATAAATTGTTGGAGTCTGTGAGTAATACCAGCAGAGCTACAACACACAGCCACGACTTACTAGTACTTTTTGACATAGTATGTACTTATTATTAATTAAATGACATTGTGATGCATATTCCAACTGCGGGCATTCGTTATTAACCCAGTCAACAAAACAAAAATTGTTTTGAATAGAATGTCAAATTAATTGCAACCAAAACAATATGTTTGTAATAAATTTAGAAAAAAAAAACAGAACATTGTCTACGGGACAATTTTTGCCAAAAAAACACACATTTGAAGGTATTTCGGTTTTGTTGAATTGAATTTATTTAGCCGCCATAAATCTTTTGCAATTCATTACCTAAACGTTTTGTGTTTCATTTATAATTTCGTTAGCAATTTATTTATGTATGCAATTTGTTGTTGTTATATTATTTAATTTGTTGTTTGTTGGTGATTTGTTGTTATTATTAAACTATTCATCCCTTTTTGTTGTAATTTTGTTTCAGTGCCCTTTTGCATTCTTTAGAACAACCTTAGAAAAAAATCAATCAACGTCTCTCATAAAAGGCAAACAGACAGCGGTACAGCCAAAGAAAAATGTCAGTTCAATGGAAAGTGATTTAAAGTAGGGGATCTGTTTATGAGAAGGTTCTTTTTCAATCTTTTTTCCGGGGACTTGGCAAGGCGCAAATTTTGTAAAAAAAAATAGGCGAATTTGGTAATGATTAATTTTTAGGGACTAGGGAAGTCATAGATTTTTTAATGACCAGGGACTACGTAAGTCGTAGATTTTTTAAAACATAGTTTTCAGGGTGTAGATTTTTTAAGAATATTTTATGTTATGTTTTTTAAAGAAAGTTTTTTCGGGGCTAGGCTAGGCGTAGATTTTTTAAAGAATATTTTTGGGGACTACGCAAGTATAGGAGGCTAGACGTAAATTTTTTAAAGTATAGTTTTAGGGACTACGCAAGGGTAGGAGGCTAGGCGTAAATTTTTTAAAGAATATTTTTGGGGACTACGCAAGAGATTGGTGGCTAGGCAAGGCGTAGATTTTTTTAAAGAATATTTTTGGGGACTACGCAAGAGATTGGTGGCTAGGCAAGGCGTAGATTTTTTAAAGTACGCAAGTGTAGGATGCTAGGCGTAGATTTTTTAAAGTACGCAAGTGTAAGAGGCTATGCGTAGATTTTTTAAAGTACGTAAGTGTAGGAGGCTATGCGTAGATTTTTTAAAGTATATTTTAGGGGCTACGCAAGGGTAGAAGGCTAGGCGTAGATATTTTAAAGTATATTTTAGGGGCTACGCAAGGGTAGAAGGCTAGGCGTAGATATTTTAAAGTATATTTTAGGGGCTACGCAAGGGTAGAAGGCTAGGCGTAGATATTTTAAAGTATATTTTAGGGGCTACGCAAGGGTAGAAGGCTAGGCGTAGATATTTTAAAGTATATTTTAGGGGCTACGCAAGGGTAGAAGGCTAGGCGTAGATATTTTAAAGTATATTTTAGGGGCTACGCAAGGGTAGAAGGCTAGGCGTAGATATTTTAAAGTATATTTTTGGGGACTACGCAAGAGATTGGCGAATAGGCAAGGTGTAGATTTTTTAAATTATATTTTTAGGGACTACGCAAGAGATTGGTGGCTAGGCAAGACGTAGATTTTTTTAAAAAATCTTTAGATCTCATATATAATAAAAATACAACTTCTTATAGGAGAGCAATAGGTTTTTTTTCGAAATATCCTCCTTTTCTTGTAAGGAACCATTTCCGAATCAAACTGCAACAAGAGAAAATATCGTTTAGTTCGAACGACATGATGTTTAAATACTCTCCACCAAGAGTGTAGGTAGATATTCTTATAGAAATTCAATAGGACATTTTATCTCGCCGATAATCGCCTAAATTGTGGAATATTTTGAAAAAAGGTCAAATCGTATTAAGGTGATGCGAACTTGTATATTCTCCACCGCATTCAAAATACCTAATTTCGATTTTTTTTAGAAAATTTCAATCAAAAAGAAGTCTTCCGGAACTACTACTTCGTGGCAAAATACGCATAAACCCCTAAAAATACCTAAAATTATACAGGACGTTTATATAGGGACCTTTGTCAATATTAATTCAATAGGAAAGTGCGACCGAAACCTTCAAAACGTCGAAAAGGGGCGGGATTCCTATATGTGGTCTATGTTAAACATGGGCCTTTGTGGACAATTTTCTATAAAGATATATGCCAACCTCCAAGAATCCGAAATGCAAATCCAATTATCCATCACATTAAAAATACCTAAATTCGATTACTACTTCGTGTCAAAATCCGCCTATAACCTTCGAAATACCAAAAATTAGATGGGACCTTTATATGGGGATCTATGTCACCTCATCGGTGAGAAAATGTGGCTGAAACCTTCAAAATGCCGAAAATGGACAGGATTCTATGTGGGCTATGTTAAATATGGGCCTATGTGGGTAATTTTCTGTAAAGATATATGTTAACCTCCAAGAACCCGGAATGCTGGCTTGTGACAAAACATGTGTTCCATAAGTCGAGCTTAAAAAAAGATATCCAGGCGCTTCAAGAACCCGGAATAACTCCTTCGTGACAAACCTTCAAAATACAAAAAAACATGTGACTGGACCTTTATATGGGGGTCTATGTCAATACCCCTTCGGTAGGAAAATGCGGCTGACGTAGATCGGTCCATAGATCTTTCCGAGAATTTTACTCTCAAATACTCCAAGAGCTGCCCCAACTGTTAGTATCAGCGTCTTATAGAGTGTGAGTTTGGATTTACAGTCACTTCGGTGGGAAAATGCGGCTTATACCTTCAAAATATCGAAATTGAGGCGGAATCGTAATATGTGTGATATATAAAAATATGGATCTTTAAGGACAATTTTCTGCAACGATGTATGTCATCCTCCACGAACTGGGAATGCACAAAATACAGATAATGAGGCAGAATCTATATATGGGAGCAATGTTCAAACATGGGCCTGTTTTGAATATTTTCCGCCAAGATGTTTTTCATTCTCCAAAAATGCCAATGGGAAAATGAGGCTAAAACCTTAAAAATACCGAAGATTTAGCTCCCCATGATACCCAAATAAAAGCCAATTCGGTTATAACACTTGATCACAATCCCCAAAACAGCATTTAAGGGGATTATCCTAATTATTATCCTAATATCTAATGTAATTTCGTAGATTAATTGAACGTGACCAAACTCTCAAAATAAGTATCCTTGTGTGGAAGTTATCGTTATATGGAGGCTAGACTAAAAAGTGGACCAATATCGAATATTTTTGGTAGGAGGATTTTCTAACCAAAGAGCATCTGAAAAACCAAAGCGCAGCCACAGATTCACTAAATGTGAACCGATATATCCCATCTTCAATATCAAATATCCTAGAAGAAGTAGCAAATAATGTGTCCGATTTCAAACTCTATGTTAAATATTGCGAGTTCTAGCATGATTTCAAAGGACATTGCTAAATCGACATAGAATTTTATTGGTAATATTTCGAGGTGTTTTTCAATCAATAATTAATTTTTCCTTCAATAACTAACAAATTTCTTTGAGTGTAAATTAATGTACATTCGATACCAAACAAAATACACAATTGAAAACATTGTGAATAAATTTCCTTCGCCTTTTTTAACGCCATTTTTTATTTGTATGTGTGTGTTTTTATTTCGTTTTTTGGTTTTGGCCATAGTGCCATCTCTTACAACAACTTGTTGTTTTATTGGCTAAGAACAAAATAAAAAAAAACATTTCAATTCTATTCTTCTTTCACAGGCAGAGTTGCCATTTATTTATCAATATAAAATGATCTGAAAATGTAAGAAGTATATAAAGCGCTTAGTTTGATCCGGAAAACTCTTCAATATAATAACTGACCATTTTATCAGTGCTTAATGAACTATAAAAATGTTTTAAAACATTAAAAATGCTGAAAATTGGGCGGTGCCGTTTATGTGAGCTATACTTATGCTTAAAACGCTCTAATTTGTCATGGACAGACAACAGACACTGCTGTACAAAATTGCAGAAAATGGTGGAATGTTTCACCAAATCAGGAAGATATATACTTAATGGGGTATAAAATGACATGATGCACTATGGGCCAAAAATCCCATTTTTTGGCTATAATTAGAGAAGAAGGTTTATAAAATAAATAAATATCATATGGAAGGGTTTCGAGGGCGCTGATTACGATTCAGCAAGAAAAAAGATAAAACTCTAATAGGGTGGATCGAAAATGGCGGTCATCTTTTTCAAAAGTTGAGTTAGCCATGTTATTTTTGAGCACGTTTTGTAGAGATATGGTCACAAATGTGAAATCAGATTTTGAAAATCAAATAAAATGGATCCAAAATGGCAGATGAAACTTAAGAAAAAACTGAATATTTCATTTCTTGGCAGTATTTAACATCAGAATAGAATGAAATCGTATTTTTTTATGTATTATGGACTTTAAATTGTTGGCTGAAAACGTGCCTAATATCTCCAAACTACCAAATAAGAAGTCGCAAATTTCTGGACAGAGAACATATTAAGGCGACGATTGGTGCCACTGAAATATCCTCTGGCACTAGAGTTGGGCAATCTAGTTCCTTGAGCGGTTCGAACTTTTTTGGTCCGCTCCTCAAAAGGAACTAGGTCGTTCCATAGTTCCTTTTAGTTCACTCATCCAATGGTACACGACAGTTGGTTCAGTCAATACGATCGTTCATGCTTCTTTTTTTTGTTTGCTTGAAATACACTCTTAATTTGTATTGCGACTAGAATAATGCGTTAAATCATTTCAGATGTAAATATAGCTGATATATATTCAAAATTCATACAAATGGTGTACCAATCGTTTAATTATTACACGGAATATTTCATTCATCAATAAAGAAAGTGGCAGCTAATGTTACATTAACTGATTCACAGATATGAGATAGTGGAACGAAATTAAAAAGGGGAGCAAAAAAGAACGACGGAGCAAAAGGAACGAGAGCAAAGTGGAACGAGCGAGCGAAATGAACTAGGTGAACTTGAGCAAGAAGGAACGACTTGATCAAAAGGAACTAGGTGAACGAATGATCTGGGCCTAGTTTCGATCGTTCCTGAATGGGAATAGTTCCTTTGAACTAGTTTGTTCCGGAATGATACAACTCTATCTGGGAAAAAATTATATTTATGAGTTTTGTATGTAAAAATTTTAATTATGTTCTTAATATTACTTATAATTTTCACTTTCATTTCACGCAAAAGAACTATGTCATTAATATTAATGATGACATTAAATGCCATCATTAATATACGTCAGTTAATTCGGTCTATGAACGAGAAGAAATAGGTTAACGATTGGATCAAAAGGAACCAGACGATTTCATCTTCTAGGGATTTGGACAGATTTCAAACATATCGGGCCCTTGTACTGGTACAGCAGATTACGAGCTCACAATTCACTCTAGCACATCTAGCAAATATATCCAATCTAAACGGATGTTGTTGGAATTCCGGAGGCTGTAATTATTCTCGATTTTTATGGGTCATGTGTAGGGAGCATATAAGAAGACAAACAGCTCAGCAGCATCAGCAAGAGGTGAGAAGACTTCAACATGGATAAGAAACACTTTTGTCGCATCAAAAATTATAATAAATAAAACAATTTTAAACTGCCAAAGTCTTCAAATTAAAACATGTGCTTTATTTATTGACCTACACCACCAGTTCCTAATTGTTGTATAGTCTAATATTCATATTTATTGTCGTTCCTTTTTACAACAATTACTTTCGGTTCTAACATTAGTCTATAGATTTAGAATCCCTACAAGTACATGCACCTTAAGATATAATAAACATAAAGAAGAAGAGTAATTTTTATTATACGAGGCAGTTCGGAAAGTTCTTAGCCTAACACAAAAAGTGAGATATATGGTATGTTAAAGTACTTTTTTAATAGTAAAGCTAGTAAAAGGGATACATTTCAAAATCGCTCTCAGAGAACAAAATAATTTGAAAAGTTCGGGAACGCAGAACGCAGCCAAAATTAGATGGCAATAGTTCAAAATCAAAAAACAGCCAATCAGGAGTAGGCATTCCTGTTTACCATTTTTACTCGGCCAAATTTCTCGAGTAAAAAGTTTACAAAGAGAACGCCATTTTGTTTTGTGCTCTCTTAAATTTGGTTCAATGTTTTACCAGTTGTGTGGGTTCACGAGCGGTTTTCGAGTAAAAAGTTGCAAAACTTGTTAAATTAGTATATTCTTTTAGGTTGTGGAACGGAACTATTAAACAGAAATAAGTTAAGTGTTTTGGAAACTACCATCTCTGTTATGAACACATGTTAAATTATGATTCGATCTGACAACTCCTTCATATAGAAACAGGGGTTCAAAAAAGACGCATCCGCAATTTTTTACAATGGAAAAATTTGAAATGCGTGATTTCATTAAAAAATGCCGATGCGTCTTTTTTAACACCTGTTTCTATATGAAGGAGTTGGCAGATCGAAACAAAATTTAACATGTGTTCATAACCGAGATGGAAGTTTCCATAAAAACTTAACTTTTTTCTGTTTATACCACGCTTTTTGTGCTAGTCTAAGAACTTTCCGAACTGCCCTCGTATTATTGGTGATGAAACCTCATTGATAAGGTTTATTTCGATTTGTAATTGGAGTAATTCATCGAACCATTTTCTTATAAAGTTTGGTTGTACGACCTTTGAAATAGTTTGGTCTGGATTTCTCGATTCGGATTTCTTTATAAATGTTTTGAGCCTTTTTCGGTAATCTGTTGTCGACAACCAACAGAAAATATAAACTCAAAACAATTTAGCTTAAACCTGGGTGGTATTTGAACCCTGGCTTCTATGTCATCACAAAAGTTGTCAGGCTCAAAGAAGGCATCTTCCGAAGGCCACGAAGATATTTTGAAGGTTTTATGGAAAAAAGTCCATCGTTGCTATAAAAATCTTCTCTAAAAAAGGAGGCGTTTTCAAAAATATTAAGCGTCGCATAATTCTGGATCCTTAGCGTCTCTCAGGTTTTGTTTTACAATGCAACTTCTATCTTTGAGCTCATCTCGAAGTAAAAGTAAAGTTTGGAACCCCAATATTCCGAATTTGCAATACCAATCGAGGTTTTCCGCATATCTCCTGAGTGCTCCTTCCATTATATATTAATCAATTTAAATTAAAATAAAATAAATTACGTTCGATTCGAATTTCGACCCGATTTCATTAAAATTAGAGTTCAAATTTATCCAATGGTCTCAGGGTATATTGCTAATTATCGAATTTACAATTCGTTTTTATATTAAACTTAACATTTCTTAAAAAAAAAACTGCTGAAGAACTCACAAAACTTCCTTTAATAAAAATTTATAAAAATTTCCCGAACTATTTTGACCATGAAACGGAAACACTGGCAACATTTTCCCAACCTCTCTTCGACAACCCTTCTCTCGTTGTGTTTTTTTTTTTTTTTTTTTTGCAACAATTTTCAATTACACATGCTGTTGTTGCAAGAATCGGAAGAAGAAGAGGAAACGTAAAACAAAACGAAAATGTGAAGAAAAAAATTGCTGATCGTTCAATGCGAAAAAAGTAGATAGCGGTTAGATAACACACAATCTATGGATTTTTTCTATGAAAATTACTCAAAACCTTTTCGAATTCCTTTAAAATAATATAGAATCTCTTTTTTGACTTACCTTAAGTAATGATTTGGGTGGTGCATCGGCGGGATCGGGTCGTTTAATATTTAAAAATGAATTACGCACATCGGGACATTTTTCAAACATGAGAACACGTTCGGCCACCGAGCCACGAGTTAAGAAGGGACTGCGTACTGGAATAACAAGAAAAGGGGGGCAAATAATTCTCATTCACTTTAATAGCTGGGCTATAGAAGTTCTGCTACTTACCGGCCTTCTCCTGGCCATTGGTGAGGGGTCGTGTCGATTTCAGTTTGGTGGGTGTTAAGATGCTGCTGCCATTCATGTTGTTGCTGGCTGGAGGTGTTGTAGATTTAGTGGAGTCTACGGTATCGCTGTTCTCTTTGGTTTCTTCTGTTACGGCAGATTTTGTTGTTTTAGTTGTGGCTGAGGAGGAATCTTTTGTTTTTGAGGATTTTGTTGAAGTTTTCGTTGATTTGCTGCCAGTTTTTTGTAATTTTACGACGTTTGCACTGCTATTGGCTTTGGCGTCTTGCGATTCGCTTGCCTTCAATTCCGTTTGAATTTTTTCTACTTCAGCTGTTGTTTTTTCTATTAGATCTGTCGATATCAGTGAAGGTTCATTGATGGCGGTGCGGATATTCGATAAATGTGTATCTATGATGCCATTGCTGAGTGCGGAGGATTGTGGACTAGTCGCTGTGGTGGTGGTTCGTTTTTTAGTCGCCACCGCCACCACGTTGCCGTTACTACTTGGCCCGGTATCTTTATTTTTATCGGATTTTCTTATCGATTTATCTGCCACCGATGTTAATTGTTCGCCGAGAGATTTCTCTAATGGTTCTTGTAAGGTATTTAGTAGCTGATTGACAACCTCTTCAACCGGATGTGGTCGATGGGAGGTTTTGGTTTTTGTGCTGACTTTTTTGCCAGTCGGCGAGGTGGAGGAGGGGGTGGTGGTTTCTCCGGCATTTGTATTGGTTTTCTTTTGTAGTTTTGTGGTAACTTCATTGAGAGGTTCTTCTTTGTGCAGAGTGGCGCCCAATGTGGGGCTGGAGTCGCGGAGTTTTTTATCCGATTTTTCCAAAGTTGAGGATTTTTTCACCTTGACTTGTTTGTTGCTTGGTGATGTGGATGCGGATTTTTCAATTATCACCGAGGGTATCTTGCTGTTACTTTTCATTGCCCCTCCCACGGGGTGAGTGGGGGTTTCTTGCTGCAATAGTTCTTTGATTTTTTGTAGATTTTCACTTTGTTGCAACGTCAAGGCTGGTATATCCAAATTTAAATCCAAACTAATATCGAAATTCAGATCCAACGTTTTGGAGGGTGTACTAAGTTTGGAAACCGATTCTCCAGTTTTTGGGGAGGATTTGAATTTTGTGGTAGTGGCCGTTGTGTGGGTGGTGGGTTTGGTTAATTCCAATTCTGCTTCCAGATCCGCCAAACGGCTGCTTACTTTGTTGTTTAATAAAAATCCAGAGCTGCCCAATTTGGAATTGGAATTTATTTTTGTGGTGGTTGGGGAGGTGGAGTTAGGGGTGGAAGTGGTGACAGCTGTGGATTTTTTGGTATTTAAAATGTCAGCAGATTTATCCAAACTATTTAGCACGGCACTCTTTAAAGTGCCACTGGAGGATAGAGTGGAGGAGGTGGTGGAGGAGGAAGAGGAACTATTATTTATGGCCTGTTTTGAAGAGGGTGAGGGAGAACGTTGACGTTTTGTCTGACTCGAATTTAATTTTCCCTCCGTTTTTGTTGTTGTTGTTTTCACACCACCACCACCCACTGAACTTCCGCCCGCAACTTTCCCGCCCTGTACCCCTCTCTGTTCTTTGTCTTTGATGACAAATGAATTTACCAATTTGTGTAGACCCTCGGTACTTTTGACATCCTCCGTTATGGACCCAGTGGCCGCTGCAGCCTCTGCTGTGTATATATCCAAAATTTCTGTGGGCGCAATACCATGACTCTTCCAGGTGCGATACAAGGCATCAGCATGTTCGGAAATTTTCTTGGAAATTTCTTCAATTTCCAAAGAGGTCTGTAGATCCCTACCGCCCGTTATGGTCGCACCATTGTTCAGCATTATCGGCACTGTGGTGACATTGGGTGTGGATTTTGTCTTGCCCACACTTTGTTTGCTGGGTTGCATCAACTTTGTACTGCTGCTACTGCTGTGGAGGCCGGATGATTTACTGCTGGATGGCGATTTTGTTGAGGCCGTTGAGGCTGAGGAGGAGGTGGCCACTGATGCCGTTGATGACTGCATCTTAAGGCGTTTTTTTATTGTTGTTGTTGTTATTTTGTGTTCTTCAATTGTTATTGTTGTTGTTGCTGCTGCTGCCGCGGCTGATGTTCTTCTTATTTAATTTTAATTCTTTGCAAAATTTAGGTCGTCTTTTGTGTATTTCGAAATAAATTTTTTTCAATTCACTTCTTTTTTTGGTTTTTCTTAAACTTCCTTTATTTGTTGACTTTTCACATTTTCACCAAATTAAAAAAAAAACAACAACAAAAAAAGAATTCACTTTTTTTCTTCGTTTCAAATCACTAACATTTCGTGGTTCCTTTTTTTACGCTTCGTAGCTCTGTGGCTGGCGTAATTTTTTCGCGTATTTTTTCTTCAAATTTTTTTAATTTTTTTTGTTTCGTTTATTTTGACGTAGTTTTTCTAGTTGTTGTTGCTATTGCTGTGTCTGTTTGTGTTATATTTTTTTTCGATTCGCGCGTTCCGTTTAGCGAAAATCTATTTTTAAGAAAGAAAAAAACATTTTTTTTTTGAAAGAAAAAAATTTGAAAATGAAAATTCCTATTTCAGCCTTTTTAATTTAGCACACACACACATATATATTTGTAGTGAAAAAGAACGTTTTTTTTGTGTTATTTTGTTTCTTCTGGTTTTCATCAAAAGAGCACTGAACGTTGGTTGTTGAGTCGATTTTGGCGTTTTCTTTTTGTTGCACAGAAGAGGGGAAGGTGATGTGACTGAGGGAAATTAATTCACTTTCAGTTTATATATTAATTTTTCTGTTGATTTGAAATATATATATACATATATATATATATATATTTTTTTTTTGCCGGTAGATAGAAAATTAATTTGTATTTAAAGTGTATTGAAATTTTATTCAGATATTTTTTCAATTTTAGTTTGAAAAATTTCACATTAAATAAATTATTACTAAAAAGTCTTAATACAAATTAATATATTTTAATCGGAAAATCTATCATTGATATCATTAATCGGACACCCGCTGATTATTTGAAGGCCAATTAACATCAAGTCGGTAGAAAATATATATGGGTTATGTCTCCATTTCTTTGGTTCACCATTTTTTTTTTTTTTTAAATCGGACCAAAAAAATATATATGGTAGCTATATCTTAATCTGAACCGATTCCAACCCGGCTAACTTTGGATCTTTGGTGCTCCATTTATTTAAAATCGGACGGAAATATATATGGGAGATATATCTAAATCTGATCCGATTTCAACAAAACTTCGCATACAGCAGTATGGACCTGATTCAGTATGACGGAAGAAAGCAGCAACATCATAAGAAATGATTCGAAAAGTAAAGAAGCGACTTGAACGAAACCCGCGTCGCTGTGGCCGAAAAATGGCTCGTGAGCTGAACATATCGCAATATTCCATTCGGCAAATATTGAAAAATGATCTCGGGGTAAAGCCATTGAATTCCAAAAACTGCAAGAACTTACACCGCAACAAAAAGAAAATAGACTCAAAAGAGCTAAAGAGTTGCTTCACTTGGCCGAAAGTGGTGAACTGCCGAATTTAGTTTTCTTCGATGAGAAAACATTCGTTGTCCAGCAGTTTGTAAAAAAAAATGATCGTATTTACTTGCCAAAGAGGTCAGCAGAAAATGTGCACCTCCGGTTGGCCACCAGAACTCAAGCGCCGACCATGGTGATGGTGTGGGCCGCCATAACAGCCGATGGTCGCTCTCCGCTCGTGGCATCAGAATAAATACCAAATATTATTGCGAAAATATTCTGGAGGGTGTATTAAAGCCTTGGGCATGCAAACATTTTGGCCGCAGACCTTGGACATTCCAACAGGAGTCAGCATTTCTTTCAATAAAATTTTTATCCACTTGGTATATGGTTAAAACTTTCAAAATGGGGCGGTTTCTTTGTGGGGGGTCTATGTCAGAACATAAACCTATATTAAATTTTTCACCAATAACCAGGAATACCAAATTACAGCCACTTCAGTGGGAAAATTAAACTAAAACCTTCCGAATACCGAAAATTGAGCGGGAGCATTATATTGGGACCCTATTGAAACTATTTTGAAAATATCCAACAAAGAATATTTTTACCCTCTAGAAATCTGTAATGCCAGATTATAGCTAATTCGAGGTGAACTAATGAGAACACAAATATGAAATTAGAACCAATTCAGTTAAAACATAGTTCAATATTTTCGGTAGAGAGATTTTCGACACAATGAGAAGACAAAATAGAGAATTACATTAAATTTGGTTGAACAAAATCCCAACATTTTTGCCTTACCTTGGATATAACGAACTTCGTATATAACGAACTAATTTACTGTACCAGTGAGCGGAGCAGTATAATCGAATGGGGCCGATCATATGATACCCTATACAACTACCACGGAACTCGATTTTTCTGTCGTTCTATGTTCCGAGCCGGTCAAAATTTCCCTGCATTTGCATTCTCTTGATCGATTAGAGGTCAACAAACAGAATATTTTCCTAATTTTGTTTTTTCCCAGTGTGCACATTTACACCATAACATGCATTTTTCTTTAATTTTGCACAGAAAGGTCATGGTTGATTTAACCGGGTGAATATCGGCCAATCCTTATCAAAACAGCCCTTCTAATTTTTCATTTTCAGCTTGTAATTGTGGCGTCTAGAGCGTTTAGAAATCCAGACAAAAATTAAGTGTTTAGTCCATAACTGTGACATGTATCGTGTTTACAAATTATTAGGGACTGAAGGCCGGAAGAATACACACATGTCTAGATCGACTCAGCTAGTCGAGATATGACGATCGGTATATTAAAAGGAGTGTCTATGACCAATATTTCACGGCGTTACAAACTCTTTGGGCCACACAATATCCTGACAACATAATTGTGTAGGGTATAATATTGATAAATTTTGGTAGGGTAAATCGTCATAATTTTTTTTAGATCAAAAAAAATTAATTTTTATAGGGTCTCTGACGTATATTTGGGGGTTATGCAAAAGGAATGACAAGATGAACTTTTCCATTACTCCTCCAGTTCGGAATTATAATCTTAGAATCGACGAGTATAACCTTCTAAGTTCTTTAAAAAATATGAATATAGATCGGATTATAGAGATATTTAAAATCTATTTTTAAACCATTAATTAACGAGATTTTACCCAAATCTGTATTCTAATATGTGATTTGAAGCTAAGTTAAAGTCCAGGAAAGCCTTTAAAAATGAGCGAGTGTACTGTGGCATTCCTTTCCTGGATGGCATTTAGATTTGACGCCCAATGTGATGTTATTATGAATAGTTTTCCTCGACAGTCTTAAAATACGGTATCAAACAAGTAATGGATTGAAATCATTATACCAAATAATAATATAATATTATGTAATTGAATTATAAGATTTGTTTTTTCTTTTTTTTAATTGTATGTTTTATTTGTTTTAACTCCGATGCAGATACACATTTTTGTATTAACTCGCAAATTTTTCATTACACTTTTTTTTCATATTTACTGCTATACTTGGTAATTTTTTTTTTAAATTTTAAATATTTTATTTTCAAAATTCCTCAAATTTTCCTTAAAAGGAATTTCTTATTTATAAATATTAATATTTAATTTTCACATGTTATTTCGAATTTAATTAATTTATTTCACAATACCACACAAGAAAAATAATTAAACATTTTTGCATGTTTTTCCATGTACACATTCCTTTCAAAATTTATTTTATTTCACTCTTTTTTTCCTTCGTTTTTGTATATATTCCAAATCGATTTTTTTCGTATTTTATTGCCACAGTTTTGTTTTGTTTGTTTTCTTTTTCGTTTGGCAAAGCGGCAAAGAAAATTCACATTTTTCACCGGAATTCGGGCATTTTATTGATAAAGCTCTCGAATTTTCGCACTTTATTAATTTTTATTGTTTGCACTACCACCACTACAGCGACACACAGAAAAATGTTTATTTTAAACAAATTTTTATTTACAAACTGTTTTGAGTGGTTGGAAAAATTAAAATTATTTTTTTTTTATTTTGTTAAAATGGAAATTGTTTTTTTTTTTTTTTGATTTGGAAAATATAATTGTTGTTTTTGTTTATATTTTTAAATTAATTTTATTATTATTGATGATTATTTTTATTCAAATTTTTCTGTCAATAAAGTTCGATATGGGTGCTTACAGCTTTAGCCTTTGAAAATGTTTAATTTCAATCTATGCCTTGAAATACAAAGGTCCCGCGACATTTTAGATAGTTTTTAAAATATCTAAAACAACTTATTCGCTGACTATTTTAAGAATTAGTTCATGTTTTGACAAGGCCCCAATATAGGTGTACCGTCCCACTTGAGATATTTGGATGTAAAAAATCAAGGATGCATTATTTCTATGCAATAATAGATGGCAGCTCCATAACATCAGCAACATGACAGGATATAGCGCCACCCAGAGGACAATGTCAACACTGAGGACCACATTAAATGAGCACCGGACCCAACCACTTTACCGGACCCAACCACTGTACCGGACCCAACCACTGATAGCTCCATAAAATTAGCAACATGACAGGAGATAGCGCCACCCAGAGGAAAACGGCAACAATTAAAATAAGCAAAGACAATTTTCGATATTTTGAGAAGTTTGAGCAGGGTTTTCAACCAAATTGGTTCTTATATATAGCGCCACCCAGAGGACAATGTCAACACTGAGGACCACATTAAATGAGCACGGGTCCCAACCACTGTACAAAAATTCAAAGAGACGTTATTTCTATACAACAACAGATGACAGCTCCATAAAATTAGCAATATGACAGGAGATAGCGCCACCCAGAGGAAAACAGCAACAATAAAAAATAAGCAAAGACAATTTTCGATATTTTGAGGAGTTTGAGCACAATTTTCAACCAAATTTATCTCAAAACAATAAATTAGAAATTTTGGGATAGTTTTCTGGTTATCCAAAATGAATTTGCGCAATTTAATATAACCGTACCTCAAAAAACCAACATGATGGTGGTACGATCAGGAGTGTCGTAATGATTTTGATGTGAAAAAAGCAGACTGAAGGGTAAACCTGCAGACAGTAGCAACACATAATGCGATGGAAAATTATCGGGAGAAAAGGAGTGAGGAGAAACGTATTTTCAGAAAAAAAAAATAAGGATGAACAAGAAAAACGTTAGCGTGAGCAAATCGAAATGTACAGGAGTTGGAATGATACCTGGAATCTTTACCAACAAGTAAAACACCAAACCGAAGGCTTTAGTGCAGACACATCCTCCTGTAGAGATGAAGATGGAAACTTGGTGACAGATAAAGATACAGATAACGTGTAGAGGATCTGGAAGAAGCATT
Organism: Musca vetustissima; assembly: GCF_032173495.1. Taxonomy (NCBI): domain Eukaryota; kingdom Metazoa; phylum Arthropoda; class Insecta; order Diptera; family Muscidae; genus Musca; species Musca vetustissima. Next base: position 53,058 of record NW_026873890.1, read on the forward strand.
TTGAGCATTGGTGGCGGTGAAGAAGATATCCCAGAACGGTATAGATTGTATACCACCTAGTCAAGATGAGAACAGAGTAGCAATAAATCGGCTGAAGAACAATGTAGCAGCAGGTGCCGATGGATTACCATCAGAACTATTCAAGACCTGTGGTCAGAAGCTTGCACCAGCTGATTAGAACAATTTGGCTTGAGAAATGCATGTCCAATGATGGGAACTTCAACATCCTGTGCCCCGTACAGAAAAAAGGATACAAGACGATATGTGCCAATTATAGAGGAATAAGTCTCCTTCCCTTCGCATATAAAAGGGCTATCTATTACCAATGCGGCTTCAGGCCTGGCAAATCCACCGTTGACCTGATTTTCACTCTGCGCCAGATCCTAAAAAAAGACTCACGAAAAACACATCGACAAATTCCACCTATTCGTCGACTATAAAGTCCCATTCGACAGCACTATCCGCTCAGAGGTATTTAAAGCCATGTCTGCGTTCGGCATTCCTGTAAAATTAATTCGGCTATGCAAGATATTAATTCGGCACAAGATCAGCATTTAAAATCGGAAAGGACCTCTCGGAGCTCTTTAATACCGAACGAGGATTCAGACAAGGTGATAGTTTGTCGTGTGACCTTTTTAACATACGGCTGGAAAAGGTCATACGGGATCCAAATGTGAACAGAAATGTACACCAAACAGCATATGTTATTCCCCGAAGACATCGACATAATGGGTCGAACATTGGGAGCGGTAACAACCACCTTTGAACGAATTGAGAAGGAGTCTGCCAAATTGGGACTGACAGTAAATTGCGAGAAGACTAATGCTAATGGTATCAACACACAAGACGTCCAGTAGACTCGGATCAATTGTGGAACTTTAAAACTACAACTTCGAGGTAGTGAACGATTTTATATACCTCGTTACTGCCATAAACAAAACTAATAACATCAGCTTCGAAACCCAGAGAAGAATGGTGTCGGCCAACAGATGCTACTATGGTGTGAGTAAGCAATTCAAAAACATGGCCACCTCTCGCCAGACCAAACTCAAACTGTACAAGACGCTGATACTACCCGTGCTGTTGTATGGATCTGAAGCAATGGTACTTGCGCAAGCTGATAAGCCAGCTCTTGGTGTGTTTGAGAGAAAGATTATCCAAAAGATCTACAAGCCAATCTGCGTCGACGGTGAATATTGGTGTCGAATAAACCGTAAGTTGTACCATCTATTCTCCTAGCCACTACTGTGGCTAGGCCATGTTGTTAGAATGGATGAGGATGTCCCAGCTCAGAAGGCATATACAAACGAGACAATTGATAGTTCACATAGAAGGGGAAGGCCACGAATTCGATGGAAAGATCAAGTAGAAGACAACTCGAAACCTGGTCTTTCAAATTGGAAAAACTGCGCACAAGATCGATGCGCCTGGAAATATTTTTTTAAGATCGGATTATGGAACAAATATTCTATCTCAAGCCAGCTAAAAAAGTAAAGTAAGTAATTCTCAACTTCCGCAGAAAACTTCAGCAGAAAATTGTCAGTATAGGGTAAATACCCAAAGGGTAAATACCCGGTAAATTGGGTAAATACCCATTTGTGGGTATTTATTTGGGTATTTACTATATTGAATCGGTAATACAACATCTTGCACCCAATTTCCGGGTTTCTGTTATCAAATCGATTTAGAATGAATAGTTTTACGATACTTTAAAGACGTGTGTAAAAACTTGGGTAAATACCCGAGTTTTTACCCAAAAATTGGGTATAAACTCATTAACTGCCGAACCACTTGACATAGGCGGCCAAAATTTTGCACACATGTTTCTAATGTCAAAGCAAATATAGAAATCCAACATGGGGTCCCTGGGTCCAAGTTTTGATATAGCCCCCATATAACCGTATCTCCCGATTTAAGGTATTTTTAGCCTATTAGACACATTTTAAGGCCAAATTGGCTGTAATTTTGCACAGAGTGTTCTTTTTGAGTACAAAATGTCCATACAAAATTTTATGTATGTAGGTCCACGTTTACTGGTAGCCCCTATACAAAGATACCCCTATTTTGAGTATTTACCCAAAAATTGGTTATAAACTCATTAACTGCCGAACCACTTGACATTGGCGGCCAAAATTTTGCACACATGTTTCTAATGACAAAGCAAATATAGAAATCCAACATGGGGTCCCTGGGTCCAAGTTTTGATATAGCCCCCATATAACCGTATCTCCCGATTTAATGTATATTTTGCCTATTTGATAACAGAAACCCGGAAATAGGGTGTAAGATGTTGTATTACCGAGTCAATATAGTAAATACCCAAATAAATAACCCCAAATGGGTATTTACCCGGTATTTACCCACCCCTTGGGTATTTACCCGGTAAATACCATCTCTAAGTATAGATCATAATAATATTAATGCCTCATTTATGGTTTTTAAGAAAGGTTTAATTCAGATCTATGCTTTGACATAGCTACCATACAAAGGTCCCGTCTCATTTTAGACATTTTTTAAAGATCGTAGGGTTATATTCCTATCGAAATGCCTATAATTTAGCATTATGGGTTCTAGGTGGGTAAATAACTTATTATTTCATTTTTTGGCAAGGTGTTCCGTCCAACTTGTGATATTTGAATGTAAAAAATCAAGGATGCATTATTTCTATGCAATAATAGATGGCAGCTCCATAACATCAGCAACATGGCGGGACTGAGAATCACATTTATTAAGCACAAAAATTACAGGAGACAGGAGCACCATCCAGTAAAAATAAGTAAGGAGATTTTTTAATATTCTGAGGAGATTTTTTAAACCAAATTTATCTCAATACAATAAATTATAAATATTGGGACAAAATTTCAGGTTAGCCGAAACGAATTTGTTTTTTTTTTCTTCGTTTATTTATTTAATTTATACACAATGTATTTATTAAACACATTTTTTTATTATTTTAAAAGTTTAATTTGTTATAGTTGTTATTAAAAAATTGATTCACACTTCTTTTTCCAATTTTTATTTTATTATTTTTTTTTAATTTTTTATAATATTATTTTTCTACTTTATTATTTTTTTTTTAATTTTCACACACCCTTTTTTGTTAAATAAAATTCTCAAATCCACATCTTTTAATTTAATTTCAATTTTTCACACAATTTTTTAATATTTCTTTCATTTCAATATTTTTTCAAATATTCTTCTTTCACTTTTTTTGTCAAACTCAACAACCCGATTATATATGTGTGTGTATGTGCTTCTTCCACTTCCCACTTCCTTCGATTATATATTTTCATTATTTTTGTAGTTTTCAATTTTCAAAATTTTTCATTCCACGCTATTTTACCGTAACCAATTTTTCCTCAATATTGACGTGTTAACGTTATGAATTCTCCGTGCTTTATGAGATCACTTTGAAAAATTCACGCATGTTTTTGGGTCCACGGAAAACATGAAAAACCAACGAACGAACCAACCAAAGAGGCTCTTCAGATATTCAGCCATTTAACCAAAACCAAAAAAAATAAAAACAACAAATATAAATAAATTTTCTTCTCCGTACAATCGTCTTCTGAAAATGGCATTTCTTTTCCTGGTTCTCCCAAACACGAAATTCAGCTATTTAAAGATGCTAAAACATTGTCTCTTCGTGTGTGTGCGCGCCTATTTTTCCCCCAAAAAAAGAAGAACAACGAGACAATTCTCCCCATTCTCACTTTGTCTCTTGCTATTTTTATGCATATATTCGTATGCCTAAAATCGAATATGAGCTATTCAAATCGATATTTTTCGTATAGATAATGATGAAGGGTCGGAATAGTTGGCCATAATTCTAGTTCTACTGATTGATTTAGGGTTTCTGTCCTTCTTTCTTCCCTTAATTATTTTTAAATATGAAAAGTATTTTTGGAGCGGGGAGGAGGGAAATCTTTATTTTCGGCGTGAAGGGAATGTGACAAAAATAGAGTAATAATTGTCATTTGTTGCCCTTCGAAATATTTCTAAATTGTCATGGATTTTGGGGACAGAAGATTTTCTATAAATAGAAGAATATCTGTAGGATTTTATAGTTAGAATATGGAAAATATTAATCGGTTTCTACAAAAATTCTATACATATTCCCAATGTAGTAGCGCCATTATAGGATCCTGATCCAAACCGAAAAGTATTTTTTAACACTGGCTCGATATATATGGTCCTTCTCATTTTATCCTACAATACTATGTTGTGAAGGTATTATATATTAGATTGTGTTCCCATATAGCGCCACCTAGAGGAAAATTGCCACTTTATTTCTATGCAACGATAAGTGGCTGCTCCATAACTTCAGGAACATGACAGGACTTTGTGTCACCCAGAGGAAAATGGCAACACTAGCAAGTACCACAACCACTGCACACAAATGCAAGAAGTCTTTTTTTTCTAGGCAACTATAGATGGCAGCCCCATCACCTACGACAAGCTACAGCAGATCAATCATCTTCTTAAAATCAATTTTAAGGAAACTAACGTTACTAATCGAATTAAATAAGTATAGGTCACAATTATGGACCAATTGATACGATATGTTGCATGTAAATAATAGTCGGATGAAATGTATTCTGATTACCAACCTCGAAATCAAGATTAATTCATGAAGATAGCTCAAAAATAGGAAAAAGTATATGTTTCAAACTAAATAAATTTATTTCTATGCAACAAATGATGACACTCCTCCACCCCAGGGACATACGTCGTTAGTGCCCCAAGAGGAAAAAAGTGAAAATAATGACCACAAACTGACAATTAAATTAACAAAAAATAATTTTTGGTTATATTTCTATTGATTAGAGCCAATTTACCTACGGCAGGCTACAGCAAATCAATCTTCTACTTAAAATCTATTTTAAGGGAACTAACACAACTAATCGAATAAAATAAGTATAGGTCACAATTATGGACCAATCGACACAAAATTTTGCATGTAAATAATAATCGGATGAAATGCATTCTGATTATCAACTTCGACATCAACATTAATTCATGAAGATAGGTCAAAAATAAAAGATCCTAGAATAATATTTACTAGAGGACAGGAGATAGCGCCACACAGAAGAAAATGGCAACACTAAAAAAGCAAGAACCCTAACACTCTAAACAAAATCAAGGATGTGTTATTTCTATGCAACAATAGATGACAGCTCCTCCACCCCAGGGACATTATCGGAGTTAGTGCCACCCAGAGGAAAATTACAACACTAAAAATAAACAAGGATCCCAACCACTGCACAACAATTCAATCGGTCGTTTTATCTAGACTGCAATAGATGGCAGCCACATCACCTACGACAGGCTACAGTTGACCAATCATTTACTGGAAATCTTCTACTTAAAATCAATTTTAAGGAAAACTGAAAAAAATAACGAGACACCCTCGGATTAAATATGTAAATAGGTCACAAAAAATTACTTTTGTTCATATTTCTAGTGATTCGAGCCAATTTACCTAGATGTGTCATTTTTACCGCCCGTCTGGCCATTGGCAAAGTACACGTCACAATTATGGACCAATCGACACCAAATTTTGCATGTAAGAAATAATCGGATGATTTGCATTCTGAATACCAACCTCGACATCAACATTAATACATGAGGATAACTCAAAAATAGGAAGAGGACAGGTGATAGCGTCACCCAGAAGAAAATTGCAACACTAAAAACAAGTAAGATCTCCGAACACTCTAAACAAAATCAAGGATGCGTTATTTCTGTGCAACAATAGATGGCAGTTCATCCACCCCAGGATCATTATCGGATTTAGTGCCACCCAGAGGAAAATTGCAACACTAACTATAAGCTAGTATCCCAACCACTGCACAACAATTCAATGGGTCGTTTTATCTAGACTGCGATAGATGGCAGTCCCATCAAATACGACAGGCTACAGCAGATCAATCTTCTACTTAAAATCTTAATTAATTTTAAGAAAACTAACATAACGAATCGAATTAAATAAGTATAGGTCACAATTATGGACCAATCGACACAAAATTTTGCATGTAAATAATAATCGGATGAAATGCATTCTGATTACCAACCTCGACATCAACATTAATACATAATGATAATTAAAAAATAGCAACAGGACCAGAAGAAAATAGCAACACTAAAAACAAGGAAGAAACAAAATCAAGGATGCGTTATTTCTATGCAACAATAGATGACAGCTCCTCCACTCCAGGAACATGATTGGGGTTAGTGCCACCCAGAGGAAAATTACAACACTAAAAAAAATAAACAAGGATCCCAACCACTGCACAACAATTCAATGGGTCGTTTTATTTAGACTGCAATAGATGGCAGCCACATCACCTACGACAGGCTACAGTTGACCAATCATTTACTTAGCTGGAAGCCCTATGCTTTGTGGAGGTACTATGCTTCCAAGAGGAGTAACAGGAGAAAAAAACATAATCGGTAAATATTTAGGTGATAAAAGGAACCAACAATTCTATCACAAATGTCCCGAATTGTTGACTAGGTGGTTGGATATGGCTTCACATGATCGATACATCCCCCTGTACAGCATTGCTTAGGATTTAGTTATTTTACAGGTTCTAGATCTTAGCTCCTGTCCTAAACGAATATATAAAGAATAAATAACCTCTTATGGAGTTACTGTAATTTTTTTTAATATAGGTCCATAATGTTGTATAGCTCCCATCTACGAAATCCAACCCATTTGATAATATTTAAAAGGTCCAAAAAATTTTAAAAAAACGTTCTGCTTTTGTGACAGAGGTTAAAATACCTACTGGCAAACAATTTCAATATAGGTCCAGGCTATTACATAACTCTCATATAGTGGTTCCACATCATTTTAGGTAATATCGGGATATGGCTTTAAAATTCGCTTAGCAGAACTTTTAAAATGAAATCTTGTAATATTTGAAAGGTCCCAAAGGAATTTTGCAACCAAAATGCCTGATTCAGATTCTTTGAGGTTAAAAAACCACTGGCAAACAATCAATATAATAGACCCATGGTTTCACATAACTCTCATATAGTGGTTCCGAACCATTTTAGGAGCTTCACGCTTTTTTCCATATGAAATGTTTCCAATTATGCCTAAAAAAGATGGACGTACTATAAAACTGCTTTAAAAAGAATTGATCACGTCCGTTGCTATAAAAACATTCATCAACGACTATTATTTTCTGAAATTAGATCAAAAGCTAAATGAATCAAATGAACGTGATAAATTCCGGTTTTGGAACAAGAAAAATGTGTGGTATAAGAAATAGGTTAAATATGTAAACGAACATTTTCTGAAGTAATTACAACGTCAGCGAACTTTTTATACCCTCCAACATGAGGAGTTTAAACATTTTAGTCGCATTTTCACATCTAAAGGCTTTAATTCCGGCATAATAGAGGGTAAAACGCATATTTGCTGATAATTGTCCATCAAAATCTTCGGTGTTTCCAGATTTTAGCTTTATTTTTACCAAATTTTTTGACATAGGTTCCTAAGTTTAAATAGTTGTCATTATTTTTAGGATTTTAGTCACATTTGCCCATGTAGTGGCTTTAATTCCGGGATATTGGAGGGTGAAACGCATTTTTGCAGAAAATTATCTATATGAGCCCAAGTTGTGATATATACGTCATTTTGCTGATTTCAACAACAATTTTCCACCGAATAGGTTCCATTTTTGACATAGACTCCAAATAAGTTCCCGCTATTTTGGACATTTTAGCTGAATTTCCCACTGAACGTACTGTAACTTAGATATCCGATTTCTAAGAGAGTAAAAAAACTTTTTTTAGTCAATTTTCGATATTAGTCTATATTTCGACAAACCACCTTTGGGATATCAAAACTAATTGTGGGTCTATATTTTTTAACTTTTGTATATTACAGACATATGTATATACTCTGCACCACCGTGCGTGCATAAACATAAAATGAGCTTAGAAATGCGTTTCAAATCGGTATTTTAAATTTCACTTTAAAATATAAATATTAAATATTTTACACTCTCTTCATCCTGTATATTCACATTTAAGAGATCAGTAGATCAGATCAATTTTCAAATGATAAGCTAGGTAAATTTTTTGATTATCATATCACTTGTGTGTTTATCACCCTCCAAAGTACTCTCATAATATCATCATTAGCACTTCTGATTCTCAATTTCAATCACAACTCTCCCTCTTAACATTTCCTTTATTTCCCACCTCTCTCTCACATAGTAAAATCATTACAAAACCCGAATAAAACTTAAAATATTTTTTTCAAGCCCTATTTTCATTATCACTTTTAATCACAACTCTTTCTCATTTCATTTACATATCCATTCATTTAAAAACTCTATCACACAGTAACCGTTTTTACAATATGCCCATAAAACATAAAAAAACACTTTCAATTTCCATATTTTTGTTTTCAAATCCACTCATTTCATATCCACTTCAAATTTTCCATGATTTCCATTTAGAAAAAAATAGATGTGCATAATTTTCTTTGCATTACACACACACGCACTCACACAATTGATTACATTTATCCAATTTTCCGTATATGACCCGGTGCGGCCATTCATTCGATAGACTGACTAGAACAACAACAACAACACACTGCTGCGAGAATGCTGCGTTCTCCGAACGAACAAAACTGATCAACGCGTTTAGAACAACTAAACATCTGTTTTAAATTTTTGAACAACACACAGCAGAGGCAGCAGCAACAACAACAAAAACCAAACAAAACAGAATCTCATTACGTCGCGCAACAACATCATTTTTTGCATTCATCAGACAAGCAACGGACGACGACGCTCGCCTGTCGGATGGCTGTTGTTGGCGTTCGGCGAGACAACAACGGGACATTCTTACATCTCCCACATCCGTTGATCAGTTGATGTTCTATGTCTCGCTCCTTCTCTCTATCTCTCTCGCTGTTTCCGCCCATCATCTTCGGCATCATAACATTATGCCAGTTAGACTTCAAATTCTCTGTTGTATTGATATTGTGTCATGTCATATTTTGTCTTGCTCTGAGACATTCATACAAAAAGAGCGTGGGGATGGATACTCAAAAGGCCAAGAGTGTTGTTGTTTTTTTTTTGCCATACTCTCTCCAAATCATGTTCAATTGTATTTATTTTGGTTATCATTGCTTGAGTGTTGTTGCTATCGTTAGAGTGGTTGTTGTTGCGACTGCTGTTGGTTGCTGCTGCTGCTATTACCGTTGTCGGCTTCTTGTTCTCCCACTTGTGTTTGGCGCGCGCGATTCAAGTGAGCCTCAATGTTTTTGTTTTTTGTACATGTTCCTTCCTGTTCGTTGTTTTTGTTGTCTTTGCTGCTGTTGCTCATTTACATTTCCATTTCATTCTACGACGGAGAACAACAGCAACATTTGCACAAAACGACAATAGAGTGGAAGTGGATTTTTGTCGATTATATTTATAATTCTATTTTGTATTGCGGTGATGTTGTTGTTGATGTCGCATGATCGTAATTTTCAGTGTGTGTGTGCTGTTTTCCATTTCTATGCCTACGGATGTGTGTTCAAGACAGTCAGCATCGTTTTGTTACAGCCACAGGTTAATGAATTGGGAAGACCAATCGATCTACCAGAAGACGAAATTCTATAAAGAAAACCACCCCAGAAGGAGGCCACCTGGTCTTGGATAAAGAAAAATACTTTGAGGTCATGTAGGAAGAACATCAATAGATCTACTTGGAGGAAAGCCAACAGGACTTCTAAGATGTTGACAACCCGATCGATATTCTATGAAGATCAACAAGTATTATATTAAAAAGAGCAACCGGACTTTTAAAAAGAAGGCCCATCTTCTACGAAGAAGACATTCACTTTTCCTAATAGGAAGAAGACTTTTCTGGTCTTCAATGAGGATGAAGTCCTTTCTGGGCTTCTATGAAGAAGACCTTCAGCTCTTATGTGAAGAAAAAGAAGACCTTTAGCTCTTCTATGAAGAAGAAGATCTTCAGCTCCTTCTATGTAGAAGATGGCCTTCAGCTCCTTCTATGAAGAAGATCTTCTGCTCCTTCTATGAAGAAGAAGACCTTCAGCTCTTATATGGAGAAGACGGCCTTCAGATCGTATATGGAGAAGAATAAGATCTTCAGCTCTTCTATGGGGAAGAAGAAGACCTTCAGCACTTCTATGCAGAAGAAGAAGACCTTCAGCTCTTCTACGAAGATGAAGAAGACCTTCAGCTCTTCTACAAAGAAGAAAACCTTCAGCTCTTCTACGAAGAAGAAGACCTTCAGCTCTTCTATGAGGAAGAAGACCTTCAGCTCTTCTATGAGGAAGAAGACCTTTAGCTCTTCTATGAGGAAGAAGACCTTCAGCTCTTCTATGAAGAAGAAGAAGAAGACCTTCAGCTCTTCTATGAGGAAGAAGACCTTCAGCTCTTCTATGAGGAAGAAGACCTTCAGCTCTTCTATGAGGAAGAAGACCTTCAGCACTTCTATGAAGATGAAGAAGACCTTCAGCTCTTCTATAAAGAAGAAGAAGAAGACCTTCAGCTCTTCTATGAAGAAGAAGACCCTGCAGCTCTTCTATGAAGAAGACCCTGCAGCTCTTCTTTGAAGAAGAAGACCTCCTGCAGCTCTTCTATGAAGAAGAAGAAGACCTTCATCTCTTCTATTAAGAAGAAGAAGACCTTCAGCTCTTCTATGAAGAAGAAGACCTTCAGCTCTTCTATGAAGAAGAAGACCTTCAGCTCTTCTATGAAGAAGAAGACCTTCAGCTCTTCTATGAAGAAGAAGACCTTCAGCTCTTCTATGAAGAAGAAGAAGACCTTCTATGAAGAAGAAGACCTTCTGAAGCTCTTCTATGAGGAAGAAGAAGACCTTCTGAAGTTCTTCTATGAGGAAGAAGAAGACCTTCTGAAGCTCTTCTATGAGGAAGAAGAAGAAGACCTTCAGCTCTTCCATGTGGAAGAAGGCCTTCTGCTCATTTAGGAAGAATGCCTTTAGCTCTATGAAGATGACCTTCAGCTCTTCTATGAAGAAGAAGACCTTCAGCTCTTCTATGAAGAAGAAGGCCTTCAGCTCTTCTATGAAGAAGAAGGCCTTCAGCTCTTCTATGAAGAAGAAGGCTTTCAGCTCTTTTATGAAGAAGAAGGCTTTCAGCTCTTCTATGAAGTAGAAGAAGACCTGCAGCTCTTCTATGAAGAAGAAGACCTACAGCTCTTCTATGAAGATTGAAGACTTGTCTTATGACAGAAGGTTGGAAGAGATCCTCCATAAAAATGTTTTCATGTTAGTTTTTATTTTTTTTAATTTTGTTTTTTATTTCGAAAATTTATTTATTACATAACTAAAATGAATACATTTGTAAATGTATTTTATTTAATTTTTTTAAATCATTAATTGGTAATATAAAAGAACATTGCTATTATTTTTATTTACTTTCATTTTTTTAATTTTATTTTATTTATTTTTTTTTTTTTTGTGAAACTATTTAATAAAAAATATGTTTACCTTTTTCATAAATTATACTGATTTTTTTGTTTTTGTTCTAACAAAGTTGTATAATTACAAATAATTATTTTCAGTATTTTTTCTTTTTGTTTCGTATTATCTAAACTCATTAATATAGATTTTTTTAATTTCCTATTTCCTAAAAACATGGTTGGGAGAAGGTAGGTTGTGGGAGGTATTGACATAAACATGGTGGAGATTTTTTTTCTTTCTTTTTTCGTCTTAACAAAAAAAGTAATAATAATCAGGAATAATGCAACCAAATTTGTTTTTCAAAGAGACCTTCGATTTTCTTTTTTTATAACAAAAACAAAATGTAATTTTCTAATGTGGTACAAAATGATTGGTTTTTCTTTTCTTCTTTTGTAATTTATAAATACAGGCGAATTATATATTTCGTCGTTTTTTCGTAATTGAAAAAAAACTTAACTCTACTCTCTACTAAGTAGGACAGAAATGTTGTATGTGTGTGTGTTTGTGTGGCATAAGGAATTAAAGAACAAAGGAAAGAATATATATAACTTTTTTGTTTGTAACAATTGAATGTTTTTGGAACTGTGGCCCAATTATCGCAGCATCTATTTTTGCCGTAGAATTCGATTATTGCGTTGCACGAACTTTTGTGCTTTCACTGTCTTCACTGCTGTCATCTGTGGTACTTTCAGTACTGCTGACATTCTCATCCTTGCGTATATAGATGGGTGGGGCTTGACCCTTAACACAGGCCGATGTTATATGTACAGTCTTAATATCAGAGCCGGGAACTTCAAACATGGGATCGAGTAAAAGTTGTTCCTGTAACGAAGATAAATAAAAAACCATTAAAAATATATTCCGTTTTTTTTTTATTTTTATAGATGAAAACTCTGATTTTTCTATTAAAAACCCTTCTGGGTTACTATGAGGTAGAAATTCTAGTATTTTCAAAGGCAGTGTGATCTGCTTTAAGGGTGACTTTCTGTTCCTCTATGAAGAATACCATCAGACCTTCAATGAAGAAGAACTTCTGACCCTTAATGAAGACATTCTACTCTTCTATATAGAAGAAGGTGACCACCAGCTCTTCTATAAGGCAAAACACTTTCAGATCTTCTATGAGGAAGGATACCTTCAGAACTTCAGCTCTTCTATGAGGCAGAAGACCTTCAGCTCTTCTTGAGGCAGAAGAACTTCAGCTCTTCTATGAGGCAGAATAACTTCAGCTCTTCGAAGATTTCCTTACTTTACTCCTCTACACTATCGCGGATAGCATTTAGAGTCCCTCCCAGAACTACAGTCCTCTCAGCCAGAGACTGATATTCATCAGCCCTGACCTGCTCGTTTGCCAAAAGAATTGCCGGTTCGTCAACGTTAGGATTTGAAATTGATGCACCTAGAACAGCCAGATCACAATCGCTTGATCTCGACGACCCGTGGCTCGTGACCTCACCAATGCTTGCCGCCGGTACTGGGTTATTATCTACCTGCGCCGTAACTTTATTCTTTTTGTTCCTTTCCGCCATCGGGCACTACCCCGATCCATTTTGGTCCACTGGGGGTCCGAAGATCCCCAAGGTTTAAACGAAGTGCAGAGAAAAGTTATCCTAGGTCACTTTCACTCTGTACATCATGGAGATCCTCTTCCCATCCGCCATCCGGGAAGGCGCGCCTAGTAGGAGATTGGCAACTGCCCTAAGAGTTGTTTTCACCTAGTTTCAGCTCTTTTATGAATGAGATGGACTACTATGAAAAAGATCTTCAGCTCTTTTCAAAATATGACCTTATGAACTACTATGTAGAAAACATTCTGTCCTTCTATGAAGAATACCTTTTGGTCTTCTATGAAGATGACCTTCTGGACTGCTATGAGGAAGACATTCAGCACCTATTTGAAGATGTATCCGAAGAAGATCGACTGGACTTATATGAGTAGGACATCTTATAGAAGGCCAGAAAGATTAGGATGCCGCAATGACTTCTCAGATATGCGCTTCTTATATGTCTTTCTAGGTCAATGAAACCTATATGGTTTCATATAAAAGACAAAAACCAATAGGTCAGCTTATGGAAGACAAAATTGACTTCTTAAGGAAAGTCAAAAGGGGTTGTTATTAACGATCACAGATGTCTTCGCATAGAAGACCAAAGGATCTTCATATTGAAGACAGAAAGGTCTTCGTATAGAATATAAAAGTGTCTTCCTATGGAAGATTAAATGGTCTTCGTATAGGCATATCAAAAGATTTTTTTATTAACGATCACAGAAGGCCTTCGTATAGGAGACCAAAAGGTTGTCGAATAAATGACCTTCTTTTTTAATAATTGATGACTAAAAGTCCTTCGTATAGAAAGTTTTTCGAATATATTTCCAAAAAATATTCTCATAGAATACCAAAAAAAAATTCTAAAGGTATCGAAAATGTTTCCTTTAGAACCTTATAGCGTTTTTTAATGGATCTGAAAAGTCTTTCAACAATGGACCAATGGGTCCACTCGTTGAACTTCTAAAATAGATCATTTTAAAAGCCGTATTAGGTCAACAAAATCCCGATTGAGACTTCTTTTAGAACGGCAGATAATTTTTTTTCGAGACTTCTTTCTAGGGACTGATTTCTTTTGTTATATTATCGAATTATTCTTCTACACCATCGCGTAGATTTCCTTTTTATTCTTTTCAATTCCTACCATTATTGAACGTAAACCTCTGGCACCGGTCTGACGTTCCATGGCCAAGGCGGCAATGGCCTTAATGGAGTTCTCGGTAAATGTTAAATCGACATGATCCAAACCAATCAAAGCCTTATACTGGGGAATTAAAGCATTTTTGGGTTCAGTTAAAATGCGAACCAACATGTTAACATTAAGGCTGTGGAACGGCACAATGACGGGAAAACGGCCAACGAATTCCTAAGGGAAATAAATAAAAATTAATACATCAAAATAGAAAAAATTTAAAAATTATTCAACATACCGGTATCATGCCAAATTCCACGAGATCACGAGCTTGTACTTTTGTCAAACATCTATCACGTTCCTCCTGATCATCGTCCATGGGACTGGCTGTGGATTGGGCAGCACGGCGACCGGAAGAGCCCGATGTGGGAGCACCAAAACCCAAATACTTTATGAATGGAACAGGAAAAAGAAAACAAAAAAGAACAGCAATGTATTTAGCAAGCTATTTAAAAATTAAAAAATATATTACTACCGACCTTTTCATTAAGCCTTCTGGCAATGAGACGATCCAAACCGGTATAGGCTCCCGAGGCAACAAATAGAATATTTGTGGTATCTACTTGTACAGTTTCACCTCTCAGTTTGCGCGGTGAATTACGTTCGGGTACATTGACAATTGTACCTTCCAACATTTTCAACATGCCCTGTTGGACACCCTCACCGCCAACGTCGCGTAACTGATGAATACCAGGGACGGCACCAATTTTGTCGACTTCATCCAAGAACACAATACCTGTTTGAGCACGTTCCACACTGAAAACAAACATAAAAATTAGTTATTGGTTCAATAGAGATTAATGGAAACTTACTTGTAATTGGCATCCTGCAACAGCTTTGATATAACACTCTCAATATCTTCGCCCACATAACCGGCCTGTGTCAATGTGGTACAATCACAGATGGCAAACGGCACATCTAAACACTTCGCTATGGTCTGAGCTATCAGCGTCTTACCCGAACCGGTGGGACCCAACATTATAATATTACTCTTTTCCAATTTGATTTCATAATTCTGTTTATCCAATATTTCCGATCCGGTATCATGATGATGTCCTCCAGTATTTCCTGCATTCTGTGCCTGTTTGGGTGGTAATTCAGTACCCGATGTAGCAATTGTATGACCAATACCAGTTATGTGTAGCAAATCGGTTCGTGTACCCATTGGATCATTCATCATGCCACCATTCTGTGACATTTGTTGTTGTTGTGGACTCACCTGCGGTAAATTGTGGTGGATACGTTTATAGTGATTGTAGACGGCAACCGAAAGGACTTTCTTGGCAAAATCTTGACCCACAACATGTTTATCCAAATATTCCATAATTTTTTGTGGTGGTGGTGGCGGTTTTCTTTGATTCTTTGTCTCCTCTTTGATATTACGTTTTGTATCGACTTCGGAGAGTACGACGAAGAAATGATTACACTTGGCACATTTTACAAAACGTGTCGAGCTAACAAAGGTTTCGACTTGTGTGCACGGGCTTCCACATTTCGGGCATTGTAAGAAATTTTTATCATTTGGTGGTTCGCCACTGGAACCACTGTTATTGCCACCAGCACCGCCAGCTGCTGAGGAGGATGAAGAATTACCACCACCAACTGTACCGCCGGTACCGGTACCAATGCCACCACTACCTGCACCAGCAGCATGGGCAAGAGTTATGTCAATTCGTGGATTTGTGGCAATGTGAAGACAGCGTGCTGCCAAGGCTGATAAACATCCCGATTGAGCATGATGATTTGGACAATAGAGACCTGAAAGGGAAGAATTGAAAGATATATTAATAACGAATCAAGGAAATCTCTAATGGAAATATTGAATAGAGAAATGGGCGAAAACGTTATTCGACTACAATTTTAATAAAACCCTTACTAGGCTTGTAAAATATTTTTATAAAAGTTGAGAAGGTTTATAGAAGGCCAGAAGTGAATACATATAGGAAGGAAAGAAGAGACTTCTAATAGAAAACCAGAAGAGGTTCTTATAAACGAGGTTCTTTTAAAATACCAACCAATGGATATGAGGACCAAATCTTACGAAATATCAGCGATATAAAGGTTTCTTATTCAAGGCCACTCTGAAAGGGTTTTTTTTTATAGAAAACGTTTAATATAAGGCAAAAAGCCAGAGGAGTTCTTCAGAGAGGCAGAGGATCAGTTTAGACTAGACTCCAGCCTGTCTATAGCGATCACATACCCTTAGAATGATATCTACAGACTGCTTATCCTGCAGCCTTCTAAGGACCTTTAACAAGTCGATAAAGACATGTTGACCCCTCAAGATTCCTGAATTTTTCTCGTCCAGAAATATTCCCTGGACTTCAGATCGTCGAAATCAACAATGTGGCTTGTCTTAAATATTGTTGTGGGTTTCTGTACACTTCAATTCCTCTAGAAATACTTCTTTGCTTTCAGCATGTGTACAAATATTTATGAACTTCAATTCGTCAAATATTCTTGGACTTAATTTAGTCTAAAAAATCTACGTTCTGAAGGAACTCTATTTTAGGTCAGTTTCTCGGACTTCAACTGGATCTATTAGGACTGCTATAATGAATTATTTTGTATCTGAAAGAATCCCAACTTTAGAATCCCTACTTCAGCTCGTCTATGAAAGACTCCCATCAGCTCGCCTATAAAGATACCAATCACCTCAATATAGACTCTCTTTCTCATTCTCTTCTAAAACATCCCTAGACTTCACCTCGCCTAAAAATACTTTATCGATTTCAGCTCTTCTTAAAAAGTATGTCCTGGAATACTCCCTGTTTCAATTCGACTATGAAAGACTCCCTGCTTCAGCTCGTCTATGAAAGACTCCCGGCTTCAGCTCGTCTATGAACGACTCCCAGCTTCAGTACGTCTATGAAAGACTACCGGCTTCAGCATGTGTCTATGAAAAATGAAAGACTCCCGGCTTACTCCGGGCTTTAGCTCGTTTATTAAAGACTCCCGGCTTCAGCTCGTCTATGAAAGACTCCGGGCTTTAGCTCGTTTATTAAAGACTCCCGGCTTCAGCTCGTCTATGAAAGACTCCCGGCTTCAGCTCGTCTATAAAGACTCCCGGCTTCAGCTCGTCTATGAAAGACTCCCGACTTCAGCTCGTCTATGAAAGACTCCGGGCTTTAGCTCGTTTATTAAAGACTCCCGGCTTCAGCTCGTCTATGATAAACTCCCGGCTTCAGCTCGTCTATGAAAGACTCCCGGCTTCAGCTCGTCTATGAAAGATTCACGTCTTCAGCTCGTCTATGAAAGACTCCCGGCTTCAGCTTGTCTATGAAAGACTCCCGGCTTCAGCTCGTCTATGAAAGACTCATTTCAGCTCGTCTGTGAAAGGCTGCCTTCAGCTGCTCTATAAAAGAAATTAGCCCCTTATAGACTCCATTTTCTTTCTAGCCTCCAACCACATTGTTTACCTTTCCCCGGTTAATAAATACTCAAAACGTGACTATACACCGTTTTTTTCTTTCTATAAATATGATTTGTTATCACGCCTTTTGATTTACTACTTGAGGAGTGGGGGGATTGTATAAAAGTCGCACCATTATGTGCATACTAAAAAGTCGAAAAAAAAGAAAAGCCATGAAAACTAAAATCTGTAACGAAGAAAAATTATTTTTTCAAATGGCACGCATGCTCATTATAAAGACCAAAACCCCTCCCTCCACTCGGCTACCTTTTCATTTGTTGACACTCATTTTTTTATTGCCTTCGGAGACGTTACGAGGTTGTATTTGTTGCTTCACCGTCATAACGCACAATGAGGAAATCGCGCAGAGGAAGTTATGGTCACCACTGGTTGTATAGGTAAAAGGGGGACCGGTTGCTGTTGTTGTTGTTGCCATAGACAAAACTCATAAATAGGTAAATGTTGAAATATACCCTCCAAAAACCAAACTTGACTTAATAAAATCAAATTGAGCCACCGTAATCAAAGTTAAATGACCACCAGCAGCACGTCATAGCAGGGAAAGGTCAAGCTTAACATTTAAACTGTCAATGCATATGGAAATTATGTGTGGTATTTAATGCAGTAGAAAAATAAAAACAACTAAACTAAAATAAAACGTGTTTATTCTTGACTTAGAAACCTGATAATTAATAGGAAATCAATTTTTATTTTATGTTCCCCCTCTGTTGATTTCTTCTTGCGATAACAATACACAATAAACTAAACTGAACTGAACTAAAGTAATCTACTAAAATAGTAAATGACAAAAGAAAACACGTCAATTTCTGTTAAGACAACAAACAAACAACAACATATGCATGCATCAGCACTCTCTGTATTAACCATTATCACCTGTAATATGAGAAACAAACAACAGAGAGACAAACAATAAACAACACAGGGCATATTGTTTTTTAATCCAATGAGAGCAAAGGGAAAGGAATGTGAGAGTGCGAGTCAGTCCCTGAATGTGATTGAGAGGTAAATAAATGAAAAAAAGTACAAACAATTAAATGAAATGCGATGCAATTGATTGAAAAAATAAAATAAAAAAAATGTTTCTACGTAAAGGCGTTTTAATGACCTTGATTTGATAACACAAATAACAAAATAAAAAACGCAAAAAACAACAACCAACCAGCCAAAGGGAAGACAGACTGACAAATGGGAAGGAGAGCAAGCAGAAGTACAACTGCAGTCATTACTTTGATGAGAGAATATGGGAAAGGAAAGCAAAGACAACAAATCAGCTGATTTGCATGGAAAAATAAGAAGACTCCAATAAGAGATTGGGGATTTTTATTTATTAACAAAAACAAATTGTTGTATTATTTGTATATTGTGCGTGAAAAGCTCAATGCACTTGCTTTCCATCGCTGATCGTTGTGAATATGTTTGCATTAATTATTTCTAGAACAAAGACAAACAGCAAGCAAGTCAATAGATGATGAAAAAAAAAAATAAAGAGAAAAACAAACAAAAGGCAATTTTTTGGGGAAAATAAGACATTTTGTGTTTTTTTTTCGGGAGGACAGGTTTTTTCTTTCGATGACTTAGTCACGGACGAGTTCACTAACCCATAAATCCGTACACCATACACAAATGGCGACAACAATGTTTGAAGAAGATGTGATTATGAAACCTACAGCAAGTGGACACTTACCTCTTAACCAACAATGATGGACACCAGCTTTCTGTAGTTGGGATAATAAAACTATGTGGCGGGCCACACTCATTATGAGGCTGCTGGTGTTGCTGCTGTTATAACTCGGGTTTCAATGGTAGCTTATCTTATACGGTGGTTTTGTAATGTTTGGCCGCTGTTATCTCGCTTATTTGTTTCTATTTGTCTTCTGCTTGTGACGTAGTTGAGCGGCTATTAAAAATATTTTTTCTTACAATTTTTTCTCCCACAACCAATATTTTTAATCAATTTTGTTTTTTCTATCTATTTCTCTGTGATCTTTTTATTTTTCAACACACGTCTTCGTCGTCCACCAACATACTATTACTTGTATCACCAACACTACTACGACGCACCACAATTATTATGGATGTTTGTATGGATGGAGAATTCCAATTCGATTGAAAAATTGTTTACGTTTTCTTTTCGGTTTCAGCGCATTTGGTTAACAAATTTGTAAAGACGCAATTTTCTTTTGAAATTATGTTTTGACGTTTTCCCGACGACTACGGACGATGCTTTCTTTTTCAATTTGCCTTTAAATATATATTTTTCTTATTTGCTTTGCTGTGTGAGTTTTTCTCCTTCCTTTATCGCGACCGACGACGACCACTACAACGAAGATTTTGTTTTTTTCATGAATTCAACCAGAATGACATTTGTTTTGTCGTGGGGTATGTTCAGTTGCTGCCGTTACAGGTTATATATTTGGTGGGGTATGTTTACGCTTTTCTTTGATTGTAGATGTCAAAATTAAAGTGACAGCTTGTCGTTGCAGGGAAACAGTGGTTAAAATTCAAGATTTTGAATGCAAATTAAACCAGAATTTTGAATTGGCTTTTTGAAAATAAATCCAATGGAGAGAAAAAAATTGAACCTTCAGAAATATGAAAAATTGGGGTTGCCATATAATAAAAATTAGTAAATTATATGCAATGGAAGTTGGATTAATAATAGGGGCGAAATAATTTTAAATAGAGGTACAGAAGGCAGTCTTTTTAGGCGGTCAGAAGGATCTTTGAATAACCTTCGTAGACGATCCAAGGGAGTCTTTCATGGACGAGCTGAACGTAATCTTTCATAGACGTACTGATGAGAGTCTTTCATAGACAAGCGGAAGGGAGTCTTTTATAGACAATCTGAAACAGAGATTCGTTCATAGACGATCTAAAGCAGTGAGTCTTTCATAGACTACCTGATGCAGGGAGTTTCTCAGAAGAGACCAAGGGAGTATCTGTGGATGGTCCGCAGGGGAATCTTTATTGATTAATTGAAGGTCAGAGCGACTGTTATAGACGAACTGAATATCAGGGAGTCTATATGGGTGAGCTTAAGGTTAGGGGTCTATATAGACGAGCTAAAAGTCAGGGTGTCTATATATGCTAGCTGAAGTCTATTTCGAAGAGAGTCTATATAGACGCTGAAGTTCTGAGGTGGGTGCAGGTCAGGGAGTCTATATATAAGAGCTGAAGGTCAGGGAGTCTATATAGACATGATTAGGTCAGGCCAGCGAGTATATAAAATCGAGATCAGTGCAGGTCAGCGAGTCTATATAGACGAGATGAGTGCAGGTCAGGGAGTTAATATAGACGAGATGAGTGCAGTTTAGAGAATCTACATAGACGATATGAGTAAAGGTCAGGGAGTCCATATATACACGAGATGAGTTCATGTCAGACAGTCTATATTGACGAGATGAGTGCAGGTCAGAGAGCTGAATGTACGGGAGTATTTATAAAAGATTGAAAGGGACTAGGGATATTTTACACGATCTGGGGTTTATCTAAAAGCCCCTTGAAGGTGCGAGGGTCTCGCAATTCATCTATATACTGACTTCCGTTACTAGGGGTTTTAGTTCGCTTATATAACCTTCTAACCCTTATAGTCTTCTATCATCAATAAAGACTCCTGTGCCTTCATGAAAATGCTGTGTCCCACCACCCCCAAAAATAAATAAAACAAATCTCATTTTTTTAATTTTTTTACTAAAACCTAAAATTTTATTAAAATCCTGGTATAACTCTACCCTTCTTTGCAGCCTTCTTAAGTTTAGTTTTCTGCTTATCCTTCGAGCGTTTGTCCAAATTCTCTTGACGTTTCTTTTGGCGGGCAGCAATATCCTTCTCCACCTTCTGCTTACGTTCTGTCCATTGTTTCTTGGCCTTCTTCTTTTCCACCTTACGTTTCTTGATGGCCTTGTACAACAACTTTGGATCATCCTTAACCTTTTTACCTTCAACCTTATCGAATGCCTTCTTCCACGCCAGTTCGTTTTTGATTTCCAGTGCTTTTTCCACTTCACCCGATTCTTTTAATTCATTTATCTTTTTGTCGGTTGCCTTAATTTCGCGCAGGATTTCACGTGGATTTTTGTGGGATTTCTTTTTCTTTTGGGCAAAGTCGAATTTAGAGAATACAATTTTACCCTCTTCATTGAAGACAGGTTTGGGCACCACAGGTTTAATATCTTTTTTCGTTTCCTTCTCATCATCGTTTTCTTCGCCGAGTTTGGCTTGTTGATTTTTAATGGACTTGGCAGCGGTGACGAGAACCTTTTTGAACTCCTTATTTTTCTTGAGTTTCTTGGCTTCCTTCTTTTTCTTGGCCTTTTCCGATTGTGGTCCCTTTTTGGTTTTCATTTTATTTTTGATACGATCCAGACGTTGCTGCAACTCATCAATTGAATCGGAGGCGGCATTTTGCTTATTGGGAAATGCTTTGGCAGCAACAGTTTTACTTGTTGTCAGGAGATAGTCATCTGTGTCATCGGCTGGAAAAAACGATAAGGGGAGAAAATAATTAAAAATATGTTAGAAAAAATATAATTGAGAAAAAATAAAAATATAAAAAATTAAGGTACCAGTGGCGGACACTACTATGAACACTGACATGATCAACAGCAAAAAATGAATTCATTGGAGCTCAGCCATCGACGTCTACAAATTATTAGCGATTTGGGACATTGTAACAATAAATGAATACAGTTGGTAGGCGGACAGAGTAAACACTGTAAGTAAAACTGTTCCTTTTTTTAATACCAAATTTCCACAATAAAATCAAAAAACATCATAATTAACTCGTGGTTCTAGTCCATTTGCGATAATTTTAGTCCAGCAATACCAGCAGTTTGGCAATTACACCAAAATCTCCCGACAATTTGTCGTTCTTCTTGTAGCAATATTGTTTATCACTAATCTCCTTTGCATAGAAAAACTTATAAAAAATCCTTCATTTACAGGATACCTCTTATTTGGATATAAAACACCCCGCTGGGAATTCATCATTTGCCAAATTCACACTTCCCAACTTACCTTCAATAGAATCGGGTACATTGAAAGTCAACAATAAATCCATAATTTTTTCATTTTCTGAACGCATAAACGTCAGTAAATGTTTCTTGTCTATTTGTATTGTCATTTTGCAATGAATTTATTACAAAATTTTATAAAATTTCTAATTTTCTTTGTCAACACGTGCACCTTTAATGTTTTTTCTACAAAAGCAAAATATAAACACAGCCGCTTTTGACATTTATGCTCAGTGGAGTATGTTCAGTGTAATAACACATTCGTGGCAGATGTATAGGGTTATGTAGGTCGACTATTGAATGCAATTATTAAGAGAAAATTTTGTGTTTGCATAAAAATGTAGTTATTTCACATATATTAAAAGAAAATTACAATGTAAATGGTGATTTATCATAAAATTTATAGGTGTAAAAGTGCCCTATAATCCATTCGTCTAGAATTTTTAAAATTTATTTATTAATAGTTTTTTTTTCTTATTTTCATGTAAATGAAGGGACTACATATATTCCAGTCGTTGATATGTTAAAAGAGTATGTTCAGTGAATAATCAGAGTTGATTTAACGGATATTTATTCTATTACTATTTACCTTATAATTTTTTTTTTAAGAAAAATTGATGGAAAATGCTGAATTGAATTAAAAATTTAAAACATTTGAAAATATTGAAAATGAAACATATATAAAGTTGATTGATAGAAAATGATAAATTGAAATAGAAAATGGAAAAAAATAAAATAATTAAAATGCAACATATATATTGTAATTTTTGCATAAAAGTCTTATCAGCCAAAATACGGAATGCAAAATTATAGTCAATTCGGTTGGAAACTGTGCTTATGACGGCCATATCAAAATATTGACATATATTAAATATTCGCTTAAAAGATGTTTCCTTAGAATGGAGAAGAGTTTTTAAGCGCCAAGATCTCATGATATTAAATTACATTAAATTAAATTACAATGACTGGAAAATGCGCCTAAGACCACTTTGAGAAAAAATGTTAAACTGTTGGTAGCTATTTTACTATTTTTCCGATATCATAAAGGAAAAAAGTTTTCGTAGTAAAAAAATTTACATTCCTGCAGATTTTTTAAAAGGCCTATCATTCTAAAAATGTGGTGCACTTTTTAATATTAAAGGAATATTGGTAAAAGGCAAATGTTGCATATTTTGGAAAAATTATAAAAATTAGAAGATTCTTGCATTTCTTTAACTAATAAAAATTAACCCATATAACGCCAGAGAATTTTTATTCAAAATCCATGGTACAATTACAAAACTCTGCAAAACTCAGCTTTTTTGATTGTATCGTAGTATTCGTGTCAAGTTCGATATGACATTTTTGATTTATGTAGAACGACCCAATAGGAACATTTTGTACATATTACATTTAAACATTTAAAAAATACGACAATACAATTTGAGCTTTACAAAATATATAGAGACAGAAAAAATACAACACAATTTTGTTAAATGTTTGACATTTATCCATATTCCCAAATCTCCATAAGATAGAAAAATATAGTATCGGCGTTCAATTTTTTTCTGAACCGGTTTTAAAAACATGAATTAGTATGAGAATTCCAATTATATCAATTTAATAGAGTACTAATCGCGCGTTGACAATTTTACATTTTCAATTCAATGAAATATCAACACAATTTTGTTAACCTTTGGTTTGCAATTTACTTCTATTTCCTAATGGGACAATGTGAAGCAGCAAATCCTTTTGGAATGAAAAATTGAGTATGAGTTACCTCTACATATGGCAATGACTTAATTGGAAGAAGTGATAAAATTATGAAATTTCAATATTTTCTTTCATGTTTTTCAATTTTATTCTGAAAATGCATAAATGTTAAATTTTGAAAATAAATCAAATTCATTGATATTTTATTTGTTTTGTTTTCATTTTTCGACATCTCAAATTGACCAAGTTAACCACAATTTTCTTGTAGTTTTGCAGTTAGTCTGCTTTTCCACAGGCAGATTTTTATTTGGCAAAATTTTTGTTTTCTCTTTTGAAATTTTTGGAAAACCATTAGCAAATTTTTCTTTGCCAAATTTGCGAATCAAAATACAAATGAAAGAAAATAAAAGTCAAAAGTGTTTGCATTTTAAAGATTTTTTTTAAATATTTTATTTATATTTTATTATATAAATTGCAAAAATTAAAAATTAAATTTCACTTGCACAAATTAAAGCAACAGGTTTGTAAACAAAAGCCGGCTGTGTGTCAGTAAAGCGAATAGGTTCAAAAGGAAATGTCAACAAAATTGTTTTCAACGAACAGAGCAAAGCAGAATTTGCGTGTACGGCAAATTCTGAACAGGCAAATTTTTGTTTTTCTTCCTCGCACCCCTCTCGCCTACAAACTCAGTATTTGCCAAATAAAAATTTGCCTGTGGAAAAGCAGACTTACCTTGTACAATTGTAGCATGTTCAAAATCATAAATTTAATTTCAAAACTTATATATATTTTACTCATAGATGGTTGTTCTTTAATAAAAATGTTTGTTTGTTGTTTTCTAGAAGTAGAATTGTAATTTTTGGAGATTTTTAAAAGGACGGTGGCTCCAAGTGATTGAATTTGCTTCAATATTTTTTTTCTGTGTACCCTTTGACAACAAAATATTCGATAACAATCGATTTTTCCCTACAAATCGTCATTGACATTTCTGTGTGTGTGTGTGTTTGTTTTTTGCTATTGGAAATCGATTAGTCCAAAGTCGACTTAGTGCAACCTATTCGTTTGACTTCTAGTATCAAAGAATGACTGAATGACTAATTTTCGTGAGTGTTTTGTTATTTAAAAAATAAAACTAAAGAATTGCAAAATAATAATATAGAAAAAAAGAAGAAAAATTAATTCCACAACAAGGAATTAAAGAAAATAACAAAATCAATGAAATCGATTTTACGAGAAGAACGCGTTTAATTTTGCCCGAAAAAAACAGAGAATAAGAATTGTGGTGCGGTTGCGGGTTGTGTTTTTTTATTTGCCAAAAATTTTTTCAAAGATAAATAAATAACGATAAGAAACGCAAAGAAAATAACAAGACAAAATGAAGAAACAATTTACAAAAATTAAAATAGCAGCTGAAAATCTATCAAGGTAAATGTTGCTGTCGTTATGTTGCTCCATGTCCGGAGACAACAACAAGGTGTTGTAAATTTGCTTGTTGTTCGCACAAAAAACAAAATTGAGCAAAACACGACAAGAAAAAAACTTGAAAGTGTGATGATGATTATATGGCATTTAAGTGTTTCAAAAGTGGTTAAGGAGACACAAAGAGGAGTGGCATGAGAGGAGCAGCATCATCGTCGTCGACAGACTTGCAATTTTTTCGCTTCAGTAGATAAAACCCCTAAATACGACATTAACAGCAACAACAACAACAACGAGGCCTGCTGTAAAATTCCCCCAAAAATTTATATCTTTAAAATAGCATAGCCTCAATGTTGTTTGTGGTGGAATGTTGTGTGTGTTTGTTGTCGTTGTTGTCATCGTCTGGCTTATAATTGAGCGCCACTGCAGAACACAACAACAAGTACACCACCACCCCATTCCAATGGTGTGGCTGGCTGGCTGACTGCTTGGCTAGCGATAAGGGCGTTTTTATATTAGGCCTTTGTCCTTTTGCCAAGTCTTTTATTTGCATATCTTCCTTCTCTGCTGTCCCCCTTGACCATAGGCCTTAAAAAGGGTGGTGCTGCCTGCTGATGATGCGCCATGTTGCGCTTTGTCTCGTTCCACTTTTTTTTTACTTCAAATGTTATGTCATTGTTGTGATTATATTTTCCATTTGTGTGTACAAATTTTCGTCTTGAGTAATTCTAATGGCGATTTTTAACCACCTACCCACCCTCTTCTTCTTTTCTTACAGATCAAATAAACCGGATCGTAAAGATTGTGAATTGGAATTGATAGAAAAACAAGTGGACAAATATCGTGATGTACTCGATAAAATGGTTAAGAAATTACCAGCCGGTTCGGCCGATATACAAGATCGCGATAAACGTATTAAAAAACAAAGTCATTATAAAATTGGTCAAGCCCTTGAGGAGTCATCAAAAGAATTATCCACAGATATGCCACTGCATCATGTTCTGCTAAATAGCGGTGAGTTGTGATTGGTGACTGGTGGCTACCAGCTACCTAAACAAAAATAGCATAAGAAAAGATAAACTCTTTCTTTTTTGGACACCAAAAAGAAATAAAACAAAAAATAAATAATGACCACATATCCAGCCATCCATCTAAACCTCGCACACACACACATCTATACGCACCTTTCTACAACACATATCCCCTATATTATACACTATCACCACTATCAACATCATCATCGTCATATATACATATATTTCTACCTATAAATATATAATAATGTGTGGAGTAGAGAAAAACCAAAAAAGAAAGATAAGAGCCACCAAAACCAACAAGAAGTAAAAAGAAACACATTCAAGCAACCGGCCAAGCAATCAAGAAACCAACACACAAATCAACCAACAAACTTCTTTTCTATTAAATCAGCTAGCGGCTATGGCAATGTTGAGTCAGAATTCTTTTGTTATGATTATTATTATGGCAAATCGAACTGATTACAAATAAGAGGGGTAGTATGATAATAATTTGTCATTTTGCTTACTTCGCAAAGATAATGTGTACTATTTTTTATTTTAAGCTATCGAATTGCTGTGGAATTATCATCATTGAATAATGCCGTCAATTGGCTGATAGATCCCATGTGTTCATAGCGAATAAACACAATAGAATATAATTTTTTTTCAAATGCGATTGAGGCATGAATCCAGATAACAAATTGACGAAGAAGATTATTGATGAGAATAAAATTCTATTTCGTTTTATCCATATTTGTCTCCTTTTTCGTATATCGGTATACCGAACTCGTAGTATTTTGGGAGTTCATTAAAAATTCTCAAAAAAAAAAAAAAAAAAAAAAAAAAAAAAATAATAATAATAATCCCCAAAGACACTCGCATTGATTGGTCTTAAAAACATTCTTTTAAAAATCCTCACCTTGAGAATCGGCATAAATGGGCCTTTAAAATTATATTCTTTAAAAAATCGAAGCCTTGACATTCCTTTGAAAAATTATTCTTAAAAATCCAAAAAATATTCTTTAAAAAATCCAAGCCTTTGAAAAAAAGTATTCTTTAAAAAATCTACGCCTTTCTAAATAAGTATTCTTTGAAGAATTCACGCCTTAAAAAACGTAATTTCGAAAAACAACGTTCTTTAAAAAATCCACGGTCTTTAAAAAACATGTTTGATAGGCCTTTGAAAAAATATTCTTTGAAGAATTCACGCCTTGATAGGCCTTTGAAAAAATATTCTTTGAAGAATTCATGCCTTGATAGACCTTTGAAAAAATATTCTTTATAAATCCACATCTTGATAGGCTATTGAAAAAAATATTCTTTATAAATTCACGCCTTGATAGGTCTTTGAAAAAGTATTTTTTAAAAAAATCCACGCCTTGATAGGCCTCTGGAAAAAGTCCACGTTTTTATAGACCTTTGAAAAAATGTATGACTTATAGGCTCTTGGAAGAAATATCTTTAAAAAATCCAAGTCCAGCCTGTCTTTTGATTAACATTCATTAAAAAATCCACTTTTAAATAGGCGTTCGAAAAATATTCTTTAAAAATGATGCGATTAATAGAGACCTTTGACAAATATTGTTCAAATAATCCAGACCTTGACAGGTTTTGAAAAAAAAATATTTGAAAACCAGTAAGGAAAGTAGTAAAGTCGGACGGGGCCGACTATATGATACCCTTCACCACTATGGGTATATTAAACAGGACTATAACATAAAAATGGATGAAAAAAATGTGATATTTATCTAAATGTGAATCTACCTAGATCTATCCATAAAGTATGTCAATCGACTTCAAACAAATATAAATAGGTCATCCGTTGGGCTATGTCTGCACTTCTAGAAAATGCAACTACGTAATTCTATGCTCAATTTTGTAAGTTGTGCAAAATTTGATGTCAATCTGACTAACATGAGGAGTTTGATGCCCAATTTACTTGAAATCGGGCGAAAATATATATGGAAGCTCTATCCAAATATAGAGCGATTTCAAACAAACTTTTCACAGGTTAGGTTATACTAATTTTATAACGTTTTGTTCCTATTGGTTCCTTAGTACGACAATTACTTAAAATCAATCTATAATAAAAGAGAGCTATATCTAAATCTGGACCGATTTTCACGAAACTTGGCCGACATCATTCTAGGCTCAATTAAGTACGTTATGCCAAATTTCGTGCAAATCGAAGGATATATAGGGACTTTGGTGCACCATTTACATGAAATCGGACGAAACTATATATGGGAGCTATATCTAAATCTTGACCTATTTTCACGAAACTTGGCAGACATCATTCTGGACTCAATTCAGTACGTTATGCCATAGTTCGTGCAAATCGAAGGATATTTAGCGACTTTGGTGGACCATTTACATCAAATCGGACGAAACTATATATGGGAGCTATATCTAAATCTTGACCGATTTTCTCCAAACTTGGCAGACATCACTCTAGGCTTAATTCAGTACGTTATGCCAAATTTCGTGCAAATCAAAAGATATATAGGGACTTTGGGCACCATTTACATGAAATCGGACGAAACTATATATGGGAGATATATCTAAATCTGGACCGATTTTCACGAAACTTGGCAGACATCACTCTAGGCTTAATTCAGCACGTTATACCAAATTTCGTGCAAATCAAAAGATATATAGGGACTTTGGGGCACCATTTACATGAAATCGGACGAAACTATATATGGGTGCTATATCTAAATCTGGACCGATTTTCACGAAATTTGGCAGACATCATTCTAGACCTAAATGATTAGGCTGTACTAAATTTCGTGCAAATCGAAATATATATGGGGACTTTGGGGCACCATTTACATGAAATCGGACGAAACTATATATGGGAGCTATATCTAAATTTGGACCGATTTTCTCCAAACTTGGCATACATCACTCTAGGCTTAATTTAGCACGTTATACCAAATTTCGTGCAAATCAAAAGTTATATAGGGACTTTGGGGCACCAATTACATGAAATCGGACGAAACTATATATGGGAGCTATATCTAAATCTGGACCAATTTTCACGAAACTTGGCAGACATCATTCTAGACCTAAATGATTAGGCTGTACCAAATTTCGTGCAAATCGAAAGGTATATAGGGACCGTTTACATTAAATCGGTTAAATATATATATGGGAGCTATATCTAAATCTGAACCGATTTTTCCCAATTTCAATAGGGTTCGTCCTTGGGCCGAATAAGTGACCTATGCCAAATTTCATCCAATTCGGATCATAAATGCGACCTGTACTTTGAAAAATCAGCTTTTTATATATTCCATCGATCCACCTTTTTGTGTAGTCGACATTAAACGGAATCTTCCGATTTTCGGTATTTTAAGGATTTTAGACAGGTTCCTTAAGGCACACACAAATCTGACACAGCAGATTTATTTGGAATTGGGAAAAATGGGTTCAAATTTAGATATAGCTCCCTTATATATTTTCGTCCGATTTAAGGTAAATAATGCGCCAAAGTCCCTAAATATCTTTCGATTTGCACGAAATTTGGCATAAAGTACTGAATTTATAGAGCTAATCATAATGTGTTTTCACGAAACTTGGCAAACATCACTCTAGGCTTAATTCAGCACGTTATACCAAATTTCGTGCAAATCAAAAGATATATAGGGACTTTGGGGCACCATTTACATGAAATCGGACGAAACTATATATGGGTGCTATATCTAAATCTGGACCGATTTTCACGAAACTTGGCAGACATCATTCTAGACTTAAATGATTAGGCTGTACCAAATTTCGTGCAAATCGAAAGATATATAGATTTAGATATAGCACCATTTATAAAATTTTATCCTATATATAAGCTAGTAAATGGTGCGATTTTCTCCAAACTTGGCATACATCACTCTAGGCTTAATTTAGCACGTTATACCAAATTTCGTGCAAATCAAAAGTTATATAGGGACTTTGGGCCAAGTTTCGTGAAAATTGGTCCAGATTTAGATATAGCTCCCATATATAGTTTCGTCCGATTTCATGTAATTGGTGCCCCAAAGTCCCTAAATATCTTTCGATTTGCACGAAATTTGGCATAAAGTACTGAATTAAGTCCAACATAATGTGTGTTAGGTTTCGTGGAAATCGGTTCAGATTTTGATATAGCTCCCATATATATTTTCGTCCGGTTTAATGTAAATGGTGCGCCAAAGTCCCTAAATATCTTTCGATTTGCACGAAATTTGGTATAGCGCACTGAATTAAGTCTAGAATAAAATAATGTATTGAAAATCTTTACAGATAATTTTCCCCAAACATTGTTACCTTTCCTCGTAATTAAAAGAAATATATGAATAATTTATTTAAAAGTCCAGTCATATTATAGTAAAAAAATACACACTGCTTCGTTGTTGTTTTTTTATTGTTGGTTTTACAAAAAAGGGTTTATCGGTTTGCGTGCTAACTGACCATATTTGCATTGAGTTTTTTGCTGTTGTTGTTGCTGTAATTCTCTTGGTCACTAAACTTGGCGAATAATGGCGCGTTGGCGGCACGTTAATATCAAAACATAGTTACGCTTAAATATCCTCACCTCCAATGTATCGGCGAAGTAGTCTCGAGTGTCCAATAAAAGCCGTAATGGGGGAGGAGGTTTATGATAATGTTTCACTTTTCCACAGTTCTTTTTTAATGGTGGCGATTTTTCCAAAGCCTATTTTCTTCGACAACCCACCATTTTCGGGAGGCCACACAGTAAATGACAAAACAAGAAGAGACAAGCTGACGCTGAAATGAATAGTTGGTTTTTTACCTCAACTAGGCCTCAACACTTGGTCAACGCTGACAATTTGACCTTGTTCAACGATATTCGTTTGGTCCGGTTATGGCATGCGGTTTGGGTGGGAGGTGGAGGTGTGTGCATTTGCTTTGAACATGTTTTGCAGTGAGGTGTAAATAATTAATAAGGTAACGAGCGGATTGAAAAACAAAAACAATATTCCGTGATTTATTGTAATACAAATCGGAAGATAGACGGAAAACATATTGACCGATTGCCTTATAAAATTTGTGTTTGGTTGTACTTGAAATGCCATTGTTGTTTTTGTTGTTAACGAGCGTTTTTTTTGGAACTTTGCCTTTTTTAATTTTCCTTTACAAATAAACGCTCTCGTGTTAATTGAGTTGTTAGGGAATTGTGATGATGGCTGACGCTGACCAAACACCATCGTAATGTTTGCCGCGATAAGCTTTTCACACACACACAAACAAACATACTTACAAATCATAACCGATTTTGATGGTCTTTTGGTTACTTTGGCTTCACACCTAGTTTTTTTTTCTGTTTCAGTCTGTTTTGAATCTCTTTTCTTGGTTCAAACTATTAATAGTTTTTTTTTTCTTGTTGTGCGGATTAATGATAATTGGGTATTGTTTTTGGCCAGCCGCCACTGTCTTACATTTTGACCTATTATGTCAACAATGACAATGAATATTCGTATTTGTTTTTGGATTATAGTCTGTCTGGTCTATGGTATGGTCGGTCATATTTACATTGTATAACCCTGTGAGGAGTGGTAGATATTTGAATAAGAATAACAGCTTTCCGTTGTGTGACAAATGTCTATTATGGAATACACCGCTGTGTTTTTTTGCAAACAAAATTTTTTTGTAAATTGTTTTTTGTTATAAGTGAAAGTAAACATGAAACCCTAAGGTCAATGGGATTTGAAGACCACGCCGAAGGGGGCTGGAGGGGATCAAGAAAATATTCATATCATTACTTAATTAACATAGAGTGTTAGATAAATATTTTCTTTTTGTGAGATTTTAAGGGTAGAGGAAATACTTTAACCTCAAGGAGTAATTTTTAAATGTTTTTCAAAAAACTTCAGTAAGCCTTGGGTTATGTACCCTCTATTACAAGATGAGGTATAAAATAAAGTTGTAATTCCGTTGGCAAAACCTCGAAATATACTTCGGAGACTACATAAAGTATAAATATTTTTGATTAGAATAAAGTTGTATGCCGATATAGTTATGTCCGTTCATCTGTCCGACTGTTGAAATCATGATAGAGCTCTAAATAATTATTTTGAGAATTTGGGTTCTCATTGCATAGAAAATCTCGTAGATTTTTAAGGAGACATTTTTCTATAGAAACAAAATTTTCCATAGAAAAAAAAAAATCCGGAGACCTTCTGCTCCAAGTTTTTATATAGAAAAAAATTCGTGAGACCTCCGGTCCAAGTTTTTTCTATAGCTGTGACATCCCTAAAGAATAATTCTTTCCAATGTTCATAAATATTTTTTCAAAGACCAAACAAAGCCAGGATTTTTTAAATAAAATTTTCTGAAAGCCCAAAAATTTAGATATTTTATTTCAAAGACACATCAAAGCATCTATTTTTTAAATATTTTTGGAACCATATCAAGCATTTTTTTAAGAATATTTTTTCGAAGGACTATCGAGGCGTGGATTTTACCAAAGCTTAGATTTTTTAAAGAATGTCTTTTTAATTCAACAAATAAGGGTGGATTAAAAAAAATGTTTTTTGAATGGTCGAACAAGGCGCGGATTTGTTAAATAATATTTTTCCAAGTCAACAAATAGGCGTGGATTTTTTAAAGAATAATTTTTTTCGAAAGCCTATCAAGACGTGGATTGTTTAAAGAATATTTTTTCGAAGGCCTAACAAGGCGTTGATTTTTTAACGAATATTTTTTCGAAGGCCTATCAAGGCGTGGAAAAAATATGGATTTTTAGAGAATATTTTTTTAAAGGCCTATCAAGGCGTGGATTTTTTAAAGAATATTTTTTTCGAAGGCCTATCGAGATGTGGATTTTTTAAAGAATATTTCTTTCGATGGCCTAACAAGGCGTGGATTTTTTTAAGAATATTTTTTTCAAAGTCCGCAGTGCCGGGATTTTTTTTATAAAATTATTTTCGAAGGCCATGCTATGTCTGGAGAATATTATGTTCAAAAAAATTACATTTTTTTTTAAATAATCGAGAATATAAAAGAATATTTTCCCAAACAAATCGTGAATTTTTTTAACCATATTTTTTCAAGGCCCAATATGTCATTGATTTAAATAATATTTTATTAAGGCCTATCAAAACCTTTTGAAAAGACCAGCAATACCTGAATTTTTTAGACTAATTTTTTGAAGGCCCAGCAATACCAGGATTTTTGTTAGAATATTTTTTTAGAAAATCATATTTGAAGAAACCTAGATTTCAGTTAGAATATTGATTTCGTAGACCCAGCAATGTCTTAATTTTTTTTTAGAAAATTTTTGTCGAAGTTCCAACGCCAGGATTTTTCTTTAGACATTTTTTGAAGTTCTAAGGCCTATATACTTGCTAACATATTTCGCAGACCCAGCAAGGCCTGGATTTTTTAGGAAATTTATTTAGAACATTTTCGAAGGTCTCAGGCCTAGATTTTTTAGCACTTTTTAAGGTCTCGCAGGGTTTTTTAGAAAATTATTTTCGAAGGTCCTGAAAGGTCTGAATTTATTCAGAAAATTATTTTCAAAGAACCAAGGCCTATATTTTTGTTTGAAATTTTTTGGAAGGCCCATGAAGTTGTGGGTTTTGTTTAAAAAATTATTATCTAAATTTCAAGGACTAGAGTTTTGTGAGAATATATTTTTCGAAAGTCCAGCAAGGTCTGATTTTTTTACAATCCCTTCAATGTGTGAATTTTATAAAGTATAATTTTTTTGAAGGCGTGAATTTCTTAAATAATATTTTTCTTAGGCCTTTTATAAGCGTGGCCCTCTGTTAGTAGAATTGACCTCATCACTTACTAACTTAGCTGGCTTGTGTTAGTTCCATAAGCCGAGCTTAGAAAAGATTTCCAAGCGCGTCGGTCTTTTGCGCAGTTTTTCCAATTGGAAAGACAATTTTTGGCAATGTTGTGACCTCATCACCTCTGTTGGTAAAAGCCCTCTGATGAATTCCAACGTTGATAAAAACTCATTGATGAAGTTCTTTGTTGGTAGAAGCTTTTGATGATTTTCTCTATTGAAAGGAAGCCTTGTTGACGTCTTCTTTTATAAGGTGCCTTGTTAATATAAGCCCCCTTTGATAAGATCCACTCTAGGTAAAAACCTTCTGATGAGGTTCTCTGTTGATAGAAAACTTTTGATGAGATCGCCTTTTAAAAGCTCTTTGATGAGATCTCCTGTTAATAGCTTTCATAAGTCTTCTATTATAGCTTAATTTAGTCTTTTGTAGATATAAATCCTTTGATATGTCATTCTGTAGTTCTATAGAGGTTTTATATAATATATAATCTTATTTATTGTTACGTTATATGCATAACTCCAGGAGATAAAATCCCCTTCCATAAACGTGGATTTTTAACAAAATACGTGGTGACTTGTTTGAAAATAATTTTTCAATACTACTGATTTTTCAATACCCTTCCATAAGCGTGGACTTTCTAGAAATAGTTTTCAATACTCTTCCAGAAGCGTTGATTATTTGACAAATTCATTCTAATAACCTTCCTTAATGTAAATTTTTTAAAAATATATAGATTAAAAAAATATTTCCCTTTCATAATCGTCGATTTTTTGGAATACCCTCGTCACAACTCATTCATCTTAAGGCGGTGTATTGTAAAGACATATTTTTTATAGAAATTATCTGAATGTGTATGTTTTAAAAATAATTTTCTGTTTATTATTATATTCCATACTTTTGGCCTTATCATAGGACAAGGTTATTTCACATAAATAGCTACAATTCTGCGGTTTGTTTTTTTCTTTATTTTTATTTTGCATTCGAGCGAAACAAATGTCATTGTTTCTTTCATTAATTGAGCTGGGAACTTTGAGCAGCAGCAGGAAGAAGTGCCTGATAGAAGGCTGGTGCATGAATATTCTCTTGTGCAGATTAAAATAAATTAATCGCAATTAAATAATATTAAATAAAAAGTTGTGTACTAGTAGTTGTTGT
Organism: Musca vetustissima; assembly: GCF_032173495.1. Taxonomy (NCBI): domain Eukaryota; kingdom Metazoa; phylum Arthropoda; class Insecta; order Diptera; family Muscidae; genus Musca; species Musca vetustissima. The sequence continues at coordinate 88,783 of NW_026873890.1, forward strand.
TTTATTAGATAAGCAATAAATGCAATGATATGAAATGGGAACTATTAGAAGAAGCGACATTATGCTTAGATGAATAGAAACGAATTTTTATTAAAATGTGAAAGGGTTTTTTTGAAGGGATGTTTCAAAATGTTTTCTATAGTTTATACTGAATACTTCAGAGACTATTCCGAACTTAATGAGCTGGGAGCTTACAATTTTAGGCATATTTCTGGGATATCCTGTGTTTTACTATTTGATATGAGGAATATTTCTTTTTTTTATTAGGAGGCCCTTTTCCATCGTATAACGAACTTCAATGTGTGATCTTTATCTATAAGTGAACCGACTAACACACATTTAAACGAAACTTACTAAAGATTAATTTATATTAACTTCAGCAGATCGGTCAATGTTTGGGTCTTTCTTTAGTGCACATTTTACATTAAATCGGAAGAAAATATATATGGGAGCTATATCTAAATCTGAACCGATTTTGACGAAACTTAGCACACATCATTCGTGACATAATTCAGTACGATATGCCAAATTTCATGCAAATCGAACCATATATAGGGACATTGGTACACCATTTACCTAAAATCGGACGAAAATATATGAAGGAGCTATATTTAAATCTGAACCGATTTTTACGAAACTTAACACATATCATTCTAGACTTAATTCAGTACGTTATGCTAAATTTCGTGCAAATCGAACGATTTACTTTAAATCGGACGAAAATATATATGGGAGCTATATCTAAATCTGAACCGATTTTGACGAAACTTAACACACATCATTCCAGACTCAATTCAGCACCCTATGCTAAATTTAGTGCAAATCGAATGATATATAGGGACATTGGTACCCCATTTACCTTAAATCTGAACCGATTTTCACGAGACTTAACACACATCATTCTATGCTTAACTCAGTACGTAATGCCAAATTGTGTGCAAATCAAACGATATAAGGGGACTTCGGTGCACCATTTACATTAAATCGGACGAAAATATATATGGGAGCTATATCTAAATATGCACCGATTTTCACGAAACTTAGGACACATCATTCTAGACTCAATTCAGTACTTTGTGCCAAATTTCGGGAAAATCCAACCATATATAGGGACATTGGTATACCATTCACCTTAAATCAGATCTATATCTAAATCTGAACCGATTTTCACAAAACTAGACACAAATTATCCTAGACTTAATTGAGTATGCTATGCCAAATTTCGTGCAAATCTGAAGATATATATGAAAATTTGGTGCACTATTTACCAAATTTCGCGCAAATCGGGACACTAGTACACCATTTACCTTAAATCGGACGAAAATATATATGGGAGCTATATCCAAATCTAATCCGATTTTTTATAGTTTCAATAGGGTTAGTACTTGGGACAAATAAATGAGCTGTGCCAAATTTGGATCCAACTCGGATCATAAATGCGACCTGTACTTTGTTTACAATTTAACCTGGACATGCATAAATCGACTTAGAAAGTGATTCTATGCATATTCTCAAAAGGAACCATGGGCCTATCTCGTTTCCTTTTGCCTGTTACAAACATATGCACAAAGACATAACAACCCTGTACCACAGTGTGGTGAATAGTATAAAAACGTTTTGAAATTTGAGTATTTCAATATTTTTTTACAACAATTGTGTAATTTTAAAAAAGTCCAATGTCACCTTTTAATAAAAATACTGAAGAAAACCAAAGTGTCCATCACTCACACTGTCACTGATCTTTTTGGTATTTTAATATACATTTCCTGTCATAATGACAGATGGTTTGGTTGATTGTTTTGCCTTACTCCTCTCCGTCTCCACCTCTACATATTCCTATTCCCCAAACATCACCCCATCAACATCATCTTATTTTCTCCAAACATTTTCTCCATTTATTTTTTTCAACTTAAATTTTTTAATTTATCTTCAACTTATTTTCTCTGTATATTTTTTTTCTTTCTTGGCTTTTCTGCCACCTCTCCTATGCCTGCGGACTCGCAAATTGCAATTGTGAATGAATGAAATGTGGAACCATCATCCATCCATCCGCCATCCTCTCATGCAGGCGATCTTGAAAAGTCATTGGCTGAATGCATTGTCGACAGCGAATTGGAGACAGAATGTAAAGTGGTGCGGCGTCTGAAATTAATTTTAGACAAGGAAATACAAGAGATCTCAACAATGAAACGTAACGTGTCACGTACATTGCAAGAATATGCTTCGTTAACCAGAAGCTATGAGGTAAGTAGTTGAAAAAAAAGATGAACCAAAAAAATATTGTGATTTATTTTTTTACTATTAAATTTCATTAATAATTATGTATGTATGTATGTGGGGAATGGCATTATTAACGAAAGTAGAGATAAATAATGGAGATAATTTTTTGGTTTGTTAAATAATGGGGTTAGGAAATTGTATTCTACAAAATGAGGTGATCGGATTTTACAAGAAAAAAATCACATAAAAATTTTCTGGAGTTTTAGAATGATAGTCAGAGACCTTCTGTAAAATGTTTTTCTATTGTTCTATATTGAGACCATTTTGGTGAACCATTTTGGGTTTCAATAAGAAGAACTATAGAATACACTTCGGAGTTTTTTTTTTAACTATTTTAATAGATCTACTAAGCTAAAAAGGCGATCATTTGTTAAGAATTTAACAAAGGCAATTCAAAATTTCTCAGTTCTGGATTTTTTCAAAATTATTTTTGGGGGCTTTTTCGAGCTCAATATACGACGTTTTTTAAGAATATTTCAATGGCTCCACAGAACTTTATCGCTGTTGATCATCTATGAATATTTCGAGAGCTTTACAGCGCTTCTTAATAGGTATCGACTTTTAAAGAATATCACAAAGGTTGTAGGTTCTAGGCGATGGTTTTTAAATAATATTTTAAGGGCTACAGAAAGCTCAATAGGCGAGTTTTTTTAAAGAACATTTTAAGGGCTCTAGAAAACTCAATAGACATGTTGTTTTAGATCATATTTCAAGGAATCTAGGAATCTCGATAGGAAAGCTTAATAGGAGTGGTTTTTAAGAATATTTCAAGGCCTCCAGAAAGCTTAATATATCATGTCAAGTGCTACAGAAAGCTCAATAGGCGTTGTTTTTTAAAGAACATTTCAAGTTCTCCAGAAAGCTCAATAGGCTCAATGGTTTTCTCAAAAAAACATTTCACTGGCTCCAGAAAGCTTAATAGGCGTGATTTTCTTAAAAAAGACATTTCACGGTCTCCAGAAAACTTAATACGCGTGATTTTATTAAAAAAAACATTTCAAGGGCTACAGAAAGCTCAATAGGCGTGGTTTTCTTAAAGAACATTTTAAGGGCTGCAGAAAGCTCAATAGGCGTGGTTTTCTTAAAGAACATTTCAAAGACTACAGAAAGCTCAATAGGCGTGGTTTTCTGAAAAAACATTTCAAGGGCTACAGAAAGCTTAATAGGCGTGGTTTTTTTAAAGAACATTTCAAGGGCTACAGAAAGCTCAATAGGTGTGTTTTTAAGAATATTTCAAGGGCTACAGAAAGCCCAATAGGCGTGGTTTTTTTTAAAGAACATTTCAAGGGCTACAGAAAGCTCAATAGGTGTGTTTTTTATGGCGTGTTTTTAAGAATATTTCAAGGGCTACAGAAAGCTCAATAGGCGTGGTTTTTTTAAAGAACATTTCAAGGGCTACAGAAAGCTCAATAGGTGTGTTTTTTATGGCGTGTTTTTAAGGATATTTCCAGGGCCACAGAAAGCTCAATAGGCGTGGTTTTTTTTTAAAGAACATTTCAAGGGCTACAGAAAGCTCAATAGGTGTGTTTTTTTATGGCGTGTTTTTAAGAATATTTCAAGGGCTACAGAAAGCTCAATAGGCGTGGTTGGCTTTAAAGATAGTTTCAAAGGCTCCAGATAGCTCTATAGGCGTGTTTTTTAAAGATAGTTTCAAAGGCTCCAGAAAGCTCTATAGGCGTGGTTTTTAAGACCATTTCGAGGGCTCCAGAAAGCCTAATAGCGAGGTTTTTTAAGGAACATTTTAAAGGGCTCCATAAAGCTCAATTGGCGAGATTTTTTAAAGAACTTTTCAAGAGTTCTAGAAAGCTCAATATGCGTGCTTTTTTATGAACATTTCTAGGGTTTCATGAAGCTCAATTGACGAGGTTTTTTTAAAGAACTTTTCAAGATCTCTAGAAAGCTCAATAGGAGTAGGTTTTTAAAGAATATTTCAAGGGCTCCAGAATGGTCAATAGGCGTGGGTTTTTAAAGAACATTTTAAGGGCTTTAGAAAGCTCAATAGGCGTGGGCTTCTAAAAAAGCTTTTAAGGGCTTTCGAAAGCTCAATAGAACATTTCAATATTTTAGGGGTTCTGCAGAGATCTACATACCTAGAAATATTTAAAAGATATCCTGAGCTTTATAACATCTGAATATTTCAGAGACTATCCTAACCTTAGAAAACTTTTATTTTTAAGTATTATTTTAGAGACTATATCGAGCTTTATCAGCAAAATTTTTTCAGGAATTTATCAGAGACTATGAAAAAATATTTCCACTTTTCAAAGGGAAAACTGTCATTTTCTGGGTACACTTTCCTGACTGCCTAGACCTTAAAGAGCTTCTCTACAAGATCTCTACATACTTATTGATCAGGACTTCTTCGTATGTCTGCCTTCAGCTATTCTTTACAGATTCAATCTTCAGCCCTCATCAATATAAATAGACTCACTGCCCTGGTCAGTATGGACTCACTGTCCTGAACAGCTCCAAGAAGACTTTTGTTGTTCTATAGACATCCCTGGGATTCTATATATATAGACTCATTGTCTTAATTAGTTCGAAGAAGATATTTTACTCTTCTATAGACCGAGAAGACCTTCTGATCTTCTATCGAAAAATGTCTTTGAAACAAGAAGACCTTCTTGCCATTATCCGCTAAAATGTTTAAGGAAATATATATTGCTTTGTTATTCTCCAAACCTTATCAATATCGTTTTCAATAACTTTTTAATTGCATTTCGTTTCTTTTCTGCAATGTATGTATAGAGGGCGGAGGGTTCTCCCTCTCACATATAGTCATTCCCCATAATTTATATACGAGCAAGCGTTCGTTTCGTTATCACTTTATTTGGTGTTCGTTATTGTTGTTATTATATACAAGTTGAGAAATTTGAACGCATGTGAATTGGAGAAGTAGACCCCTCCCCCCTTCAAATTCCTCCCCTCTTCAAACCACCATCGTTTTTGCAATGTGTAACAAAAAATAAATTCTAATAGTATTTTATGACAATATCACGTTTATGAATTTATTTAAGCTAAAAAATAATGAAAGAAAGAAGCAAACAACGCGGACCAAGGGAAGGTGAGAGATTTCGAAATTAAATGACACATTCTTAAAGACGACAACGGCGACAACAGCAACAACAAACAAGATAATTCAATTAAATAACAACCAAGCACACCACAACAACAACAATGATAATAACAATAACAATTGAAGAAAATGCAACAATGGCTGTTATTTGTGAATTGTTTATTTTGTCAAAGACCGACCGACCAAGGCATATCTTCATAGCAGTAGCTCCATGCATAGAGAAGCAAACATAAATTTTAATATAAATGTTTTTATATCTCTGAAAACAAAACTGATAAGCCAAATTTAAAGAAAAATCAAACAAAACAATTCAAGATTGAGGGTTGATTGGCCCCCAACCATTATATTTATTTGGAAAAATATAACAAATCAAATATTTACACAATCGATATGGAGGCAATTACAGTATTACACTCAGAGAAAAAAGTCAGAGAATTTGTAATAGATCCGATATATTTCTTTCTTAAGCTCATTTCTCTTTCGAGATGAGCTACATATTCGAAATTGCAATGAAAAGAAAAGTCAGAGAGATACTACATTCCAAACCTTATTCCTGTTGGCATATTGGGCAATGTGACTTAGAAATGTCTTTAGGTTAGGTTGAAAATGTCGTTACTTAATAAGTTGTATTTTTGCGAAGTTGGCATTAGTTTACCTAAGGTTTCTGGTATTCTACAATGAGATCTTCCATACATTTTCTTCAGGGCGAAAAAGAAGACCACGTAGAATAAGACCCTCTCAAGAACCCTTCTTAAAACCCTTCTCATTATCTACAAGACTCCACTATTTTTTGCTGACCCTTGATAAACTATTCTCTTCAGCTCGACTTTAGAACAGGGTGTGGCGATAGATTAAAATGCGCTCTTTCTCACGAATGCTCATGGCGAGAATTCGATTGTTTTAAATATATAGCGAATGATTAAATTACAATGAATGAACAAGCACTTGCAACTCTCTCGTGAATGTTCGCATTGTACGAAAAATTCACGAACGATAAAATGTCGCTGCAAGCGTCGTCGATTCCCGAGCATTCGTTAATGAACAGCATTCATTTGAAAAAACTAAAAAAACTGTAGTTCGCGAATGCTCGCGAGCGCTGTTAAAAATAACACAAACAAAAATACCATAAAAATGTAAACACTCGCGAGCATTCTCGAATGTACGTTTTCATTCGTTAACGAATGTCCGAGAGAATTTCAACTACAAAACGAAATAAACGATCGTTGTTGTGTGCTCTCATTCGTTTGTTATGTGTGAGCGAATATTCGTTTGGCGAATGCTCATTAGGTAAATAATTTATAGCGATAAATTCATTCGTAAAATGAGCCCAAACGAAAATAGGATATTTTGTATCATTCGACAGCGAATTTTTGCGCACCCTGATTTAGAGACTCAGTATCCACCTCAATCTCAATGACCTTTCAGCTCCTCTACATATACTCACAGGCCAGCCTCACTCCAGCTCGTCTCTATAAACATAGACTCACTGGCCGGCAAATCTGGCTGGTCTTTCAAATTGGAAGAGCTGCACACCAGACCGACGCGCCTGAAAATCTTTTTTATGGAACAAATATTCTGTCACAAGCCAGCTAAGTAAAGTAAATACTGAGCCATTTTTAAGAATATCTTCATGGCTCTATAGGAGTGAAATTTTAAAGAATATTTTAAAGACTATAGGCGTGAATTTTTTAAAGAATATTTTAAGGGCTTCACAGAGCTCTATTGGTGTAGATTTTTTGGGTTTTTAATGAATATTTTAAGGGTTCTTCAGAGCTCTGATTTTCTTCTGATTTTCTGAGACTATCCTGAGTTGTATGTGCTGAAATATTTTAGAATTATTTCGGATATTAACTAGACATTTATAAGATGAGTTTTTCAGGAATATATCCAAAACTATTCTCAGCTTTATAAGGTGAGTTTTTAAAAGAAATATTTTAGAGGCTATCCTGCGCTTTATATGCTTAATTCTTTCAGAAATATTTCTGTAACTATACTGAGGTTTATAACCTCATATTTCCTAATATTTCTTCTATAAAGATAACCTTTTCGCTTTCATATGAAATTCTTCCCTTGCTTTCGAAGGTTGACATTTTCTTTTATAATTCGGAATTAACTTTTGGCTATTCTATGAAAAAATTTATTTTATAAGGATAACCCTGATCTATGGGTAATATATTACGAGATTTTTAAAGTATGGGATTGGAATGATGGGACTACAACTCGCTCATCTATAGCCATCCATGCTGGCTTCAGTTAGTCTATAGAAGTTAACTCACTGGCCATCTAGACTGGCTTCAGCTCATCTATAGAAATAAATTCACTTATCAGCCTGGTTGGCTCCAGCTCGTCTAAAGAAATAGACCCACAGGCCAACCTAACTAGCTTCAGTTTGTCTGTAGACGAGCCTGCCTGACTTGCTTCAGTTCGTCTATAAAAATAGAATCACTGGCCAGCCTGGCGGGCTTCAGGCCGTCTAAAGCAGGGATGCACGCCCTTGCACTCTAGCGGTCAGCTCAACTCACACGGATTCTTACGCTCATTTATTTAGTCGTCGTTGAGGCTTCAACGAGTAAACATGTCCATGGTGGTGTGCATCATTTTGCGGCTAAGCTTAAGCGGCCCAAACACGTCAAACATGTACGTTTCATCGGTGTGAAGCTTCTAGACCACAAAAGAATCAACAAAACTTCATTTCGAATTTGGTTTTTAAAGATTGAAGATGGACAGCGATAGTGATGACGTAGAAAGACCGAACTTTGTTATTTAATTAAATTCTTTTAATTTCATTCACACGATGGAAGGCACATGTTTGACGTGTGTGGACTGCTTTAGCTTTGTGTACTAGTCTCACAAATACATTTACAAATTGGCATCCTCTCACCGTGTACATCACTGGTCTAAAGAACTGGCTTTAGCTTGTCTATAGAAATAGACTCACTAGGCAGCCAGGCTGAATCAGCCCGTCAAAATAAATAGACGTACTGGCTAGCCATGCCGGATTCAGGTTGTCTAAAGTAATAAACTCAAAGGTCAGGCCGGCTTCAAGTCGTCTATAGAAATAGACTCACAGTCTAGCCTGATTGGGTTCTCTTGCCTATATAAATAGCCAAGGTGAAGATTCAGCTCCTCTGTAGAAATAGACACACTGGTCAGCAAGACTGGCATCGGCTTATATTGAAAACTAGAAGGAGAACCTTTAAAAAGTCCCACCACGACCCTTTCCCAACATTATGTCAAAGTATCTGATGTATCTGAGCTGTTGACACAATATTTGACATGAAATTGACAAGCAAACAATACATGTCTCACATTCTTTCCTTCACCCTAACTCTCCCCCTACTTCTATAACACAATTACATTGTGTAATAAATATATTGAATACCCAATATATGTGTCATAATAAATATATTTTTTTAGTTTTCATTTAACAAAATTATGGACATTCCATAGATATGATAAGAATGATAAGGAGTCCAACAACAACAATTTCAACTACACAAAACATAAATATTCAAGACGACCTTACTGGGCATACAAATACTCTAACAAAACTATCGATGGATACAAGAATATATTACAAATTCAATTTAAATGGGCAGAACTTTTTAATTGATAGCAGCAATGAATCGATCGAATGGATGGTTGTTATCGTTGTCGCCGCCTATGACGCGAAAATAGTTAAAATGCTTTGTTTTTTCTTCGATGTCAATTAAATCGCATTCACGCAATACAACTAGCACGTGAAACTTCTAATTAAAAAAATTTCATTTGTTTTTGATTTGATATTCTTCATATTTCCATAATCGAGAAAAAACACACACACACATTCGCTTTGCGCGATGACTGGCAGGCAGATAAACCCCAAAAACAATTTTTTAATTTCCTGTTTATGTATTAGAGTTGCAGTTAAGATAGACCACCTGTGTAGTTATCGTTAGTTGAGACAGAGAGGGAGATAAGTAAATATTTTGAATATTGCAATGGAAATTCAAATTGTGTACGGAAGATAAGGAAATCTTCTACTTAGAAGAGACCTTCTTAAGGGATTGTCTCTTAGGGAGTTATGGTAGATGAATCGAAGAAATAATAGTGGGGACCAGTAGGTCCTGAATCCATGAAAGTTCTTATTTTTAGATATTCAGGTCATCCCTTCTTCAGAGACTTTAGGATTACAAACGATTTGTCTATATGGTGCTATGCCATGCTAAAATGGCTCCAGGAGACCCTGTAAATGTGAATGGAACCTTCAAACTACCTAAAATGCTTTGAAACATTTTTTATGGGACCTATGTCAAAATATCGATACTTATTGAACATTTGGTAAATAGATGTCTCCCAACCTCTCAAATCCACATTGGACCATTAAAGTGCCTAAAATGAGGCTGGGCCACCATTATATGGCTATTTCAGTAGAAGGGCATTAACATTTAATCTCTTAATTATTTACCCAATTCATGAACCCGAAATACCAAATTGCAGTTATTGGGTTAAGAAAGTGCGACTCGACTCTTCAAATTATCAAAACATAGGCCTGTATATATAATTTTTTGCGAAAAAGTTATTTGCTCTCCAAGAATTCGGAATGCCAATTACAGTTACATCTGTTGGAAAATGCACCAACGATCATTAACATATCTAAATTGGCGCGGGACATTGACCTCTATTGAAATGCTGACAATCTATGAAGCAATGATCTGTATAAATGAGTTGAACTAAAGCCAGGCTGGACCTACAGTCTATTTTTATAGACCTGCCGAAGCTATCCAGGCTGTCGCGAGAATCTATTTCTGTATGCGAGCTGAAGTTAGCCAGATTGGTCCTAGAGTATATTTGTATAGAATACCCAAAGCCAGGAAGGTTTGCCCGAGAGTCTATTTTTATAGACGAGCTGAAGTCAGCCAGGCTAGCAACTGAGTCTATTTCTATAGAGGTGCTGGAGCCAGAAGTCTATTTCAATTGACGAGCTAAAATCAGCCAGGCTGGACGAGCTGAAAGTAGCTAGGCTGGCCCGAGAGTCTACTCCTATAGGCGAGCTGAAGCCAGCCATGCTGGTCACTGAGTCTATATCCATAGACGAGCTGAAGCCAGTGAGTCTATTTCCATAGACGAGCTAAAATCAGTCAGGCTGATCCGAGGGCCTGTTTCTATAGGCGAGCTGATGCCAGCCAGGCTGTCGCGAGGGTATATTTCCCGAGTGTGTATTTTCATAGATATGCTGAGACCAGCCAGTCTGGTCTGTTTCCATAGACAAGTTGAAGCCAACATGGCTGACCCGAAAGTCTGTTTCTTTAGACGAGCGGAAGGCAACCAGGCTGGGTCGAGGGTATATTTCTGTAGACGAGTTGAAGCCAGCAAGACTGGTCCAACAATATATTTCTATAGGCGAGCTGATGCCAGCCAGGCTGTCTATTTCCCGAGTGAGTATTTTCATAGATAAGCTGAGACCAGCCAGTCTGGTCTGTTTCCATAGACGAGTTGAAGCCAACCTGGCTGACCCGAAAGTCTATTACTTTAGACGTGCGGAAGGCAGCCAGGCGGGGTCGAGGGTATATTTCTGTAGATGAGTTGAAGCTAGCAAGACTGGTCCAAGAATATATTTCTATAGGCGAACTGAAGCCAGCCTGGCTGGCCAGAGAGTCTATTTATATAAACAACCTGAAAACAACCATGCTGGCCAGTGAACCTACCTGCATAGCTGAGCTGAAGCATCTGTAAAGACGGCCAGAAGCCAGCCAGCCAATTTGGTCAGAGAGTCTAACTGTATAGACGGCCTAAAGCTAGCAAGGATGGCCAGATCACTATGGGCAAGCTTGGCAAATGATTATTTTTTATCGAAGAGCTGAAGCCAGGATATTTCTATAGACGCGTTGAAATCAGCCATACTATCCATTTAGTCTATTTGTATAGACAAGCTGTAGCCAACCGGGATGATGTGAGATGACAGTGAGTCTATTTATCCTGATTAATTTTTTTATGATGGTCTCCTTGTGTATTTATTTAGACTGGCTGTCCAATGAATCTTTTTTCCCTATTTTCGGTACACGAAGAATACGAAGAATATTCTGTACTATAGAACAATATAGTAAAGGATATTAAAATTATGGGTCCCGAACTACCATATAAGATAATATCCATGACTTTTTTATAAATATTTGTAGGGTTCTAATTTACTAGTAGATGCCCTCCTGACTTTCAATATGAAAAATGTCAAATATTCTATTTAACTATAATTTTTATTAGAGGAGGACCGACCCCATTGTATCGTATAAGGTCTGATAAATAAGTAGGCTCCTAAATCACATATAAGATAATCTGCCTTATAATATGATTTCCAGATCTTTAAAGGAAATTTGTTTAGTTTTTTTGGGCTTCTAGCAATCACCTCCCTGTTTCCGATATTAAACAACTATCGATTTTTAGCAGCTTCTCTGTTCCAATTCTTCTTTATGGCATCTTGTATCCATATTGAGACCCCACCAACCACCACCATTGATGATTAAGTTTTAGAATGTCTTTGAAAGTTTGACACAATAGTGTTATACAAAAATAACAACAACACTTACTTTCAATTGTTTTTTCGTAGTTGTTGTTGTAGTGTGGTGGTGGTGTTTGTTGCCTATGACTCAAGAGAGCTATTGGTTGATTTATTAGGTCATACTCACACTTTGCACACAAAATCACATAAACTACAAACTGGCAGACAGACAGACAAACCCTCATATACAAAACAATTGATTGTCTAACAACAGCAAAACAATAACACAATCATCAATAAATGATAACCCAAAAAAAGAAAGGAAGAAATCATTTCAATTTCTCTCCCACAATCAAATTATTGATTTACAATTTAACACTCTTCTCTTCCTCTGCTTTCCAGGCTGCCAAACGTTTGGATGAACCTCAGGCGAAAATCAACAACATCAAAGATCAACAGGAACAAGTTGAGGTGAAATTGGAAAAGGAACGCGATATGTGGGCGGCACAAATGTTCGAACTAATTGCCAAAGAAGATGTTATAGTCCATTGTATACGCGACTATGTACTGAACCAAAGAAACTATCATGAACGTGCCCTGCAACGAGTGAATAGCTCGTTGGCCAATATTCAGGATATCATCGAGTCAACGGTTAAATCACGATTTGGTACCTCACTCACCGAACACTTGGCTTCGACAAATCGTGAAATATCCTATATCATTGAGTTGTGTGTATGCTGCCTCGTCGAGAATGGCCTGCACGAAGAGGGTCTGCTGCGAGTCGGCTGTGCCAGTACAAAACTGCGTCGCATGAAACACGCCCTCGAGGCGCAACATGTCAAGACTCCCCTTTCGGTGGATTATCAAGATCCACATGTTATTGGTTCTATTCTCAAATTATATTTACGTGAATTACCCGAACCACTGTTGACCTATAAATATTATGATGATTTCATAAAAACCGTGGAACGTCATTCAGAACAGGACCGTAAGGCAGCCATTAAGAACACACTGGAGAAGCTGCCCAAAGCCAATTATGATAATTTACGTTATCTAACGAAATTCCTATGGTTGGTCACACAAAATGTCGAGTACAATAAAATGAGTTCGCACAATTTAGCCATTGTAATGTCACCGAATATGCTATGGCCTCGTCGTGATGAAAACAATCCTGATGATTATATGGGCCAGGTGAATAGTTCATCGGCGGTGAATATTATCATTGATTTAATGATAAATCATTGGGATTATTTCTTTGAGGGTGATGTCGATTTCTTTGTTACCCTCCAGCGGGGTAAACTGTATATGGAAGATAAAAGTAAATCGAATTCTTCGAATGAGAATTTGGATCGTCATGATAATGGTGAGTAGAGTGGTGTAGATTGATTTAAATTATAATTTTTAATAAGCTTTTCATTTTGCTTTTGGTTAAGGTTATTTTTGGCATATGTTTTAATGCCTGACTCACTCTACTATCTACTTCCTCTTCCCACTCATCCCTTGCTGTTGTCTGTCCGCTTGGAACGCTTTAAGTATTTTTTTAAAAAAATATATTTTGTTCTGTTGCTTTTTTTGGTTTTATTCTTGTATAAGTTATGTATATATTTCTTTTAAAGTATTATTTTGTTAAATATCTTTTGCATTATATTTATTTTATTATAACCTCTTATTTTTATTTTTATGTTTTGAAAATGTAAACCCTAACCCGAAACCCCCATTTTGATAAAATACAGAATTAACATGACAATATTAACAGAAGTCTTCTTAATTTCTTTATAAACGAAATAGCCCCAGGAATGAAGATAAAAATTCTTCATAAATAAGGCATAAAAACCGAATTCTACAGAAATATTCAGAAGTCTTAAAAATCCTTTCAAAATAGGAGAAATAGACTCAAGAGAAATATACTTCAGTCGTCAATAGAAAAAGGCTCAGATGTCTGCCTGGCTGCCTTCAGCCCGACTATAGAAATATACTAAATGACCAGCCTGACTGGCTTCAGCTCGTTTATAGAAATATAATCTCTCTTCTATAGAAATAGACTCAGAGACAGGCCTGACTGACTTAAGATCGACTATAGAAATAGACTCTCGGGCCAGCTTGGTAGACTCAGTGGCCAGCTTGGTTGGCTTTAGCTCTTCTATAGAAATAGATTCAGGAGCCAGCTCGTCTATAAAAATAGACTCAGAAGCCAGTTAGGCTGGTTTCAGCTCGTCTATAGAAATAGACTCAGTAGCCAGCCTGGCTGGCTTCAACTCCTCTATTGAAATAGACTCTCGAGCCAGTCAGGCTGACTTCAGCTCGTCTATAAAAATAGACTCTCGAGCCAGCCAGGCTGGTTTCACCTCGTCTATAAAAATAGACTATCGGGCCAGTCTGGCTGGCTTCAGCTCGTCTGCAGAAATAGACTCAGTGGGTAGCCTGGCTGGCTTCTGCTAGTGTAGAGAAATAGACTAACTGTCCAGCCTGACTGGCTTCAGCTCAGTTATGGAAATAGACTCTCGGGTCAGACTGGCTGGGGCTTCATCTCGTCTATAGAAATTGACTCAGAGGTCAGTCAGGCTGGCTTCAGCTCGTCTTATAAATAGACTCAGAGGCCAGATAGTCTGGCTTCAGTTAGAAATAGACTCATAGACCAGCCTTAGCTCGTCTATAGAAAAAGGCTCAGTGGCCAGCCCGCCTGACTTCAGCTCGTTTATCGAAAAAGCCTCAGGTGTCAGCCAGGCTGGCTTCAGCTCGTCTATAGAAAATAGACTTAGAGGCCAGCTAGGCTGGCTTCAACTCGTCTATATAAATATACTCAGAGGCCAGCTAGGCTGGCTTCAGCTAGTCAAGAGAAATGAACTCAGAGGCCAGTTTGGCTGGCTTCAGCTCGTATATACAAATATACTCTCAGTGGCTGGCTTCAGCTTGCCTATAGAAGTCGACTCAGAGGCCAGCCTTTCCCATCTATGGAAGTAGACTAAGTGGCCAGACTGACGAACTTTAGTAAGTCTAATGAAATAGATTCAGTTATCAGCCTGGCTAACTTCATCTCGTCAGGAGAAATATACTTAGTGGCCAGACTTGTTGACTTCAGCTCGTTAAGAGAAATATACACTCGAGCCAGCTGGCTTGAACTCATCTGTAGAAATAGACTCTTGGGTCAGCCTGGCTGGCTTCAGGCAATAAGCTCAGTGGCAACTGGTAAAGACTTACTAGCCAGTCTGATGACTCAGTGTCCTGCTTCCAATTTCTTTATATATATATTAACTTCAGGAAATTAATGTAGGACCGCCTGTTTTTCAGATCGTCTTCCTAGTTCGTCCATGAAAGCCTCTTGACTTGGCTTTAGTTGTATTTGTATGGGTTGGCGGCTTTAAGGTCGTGGTGTTTAACATAGACCCCTCCTTTTTACTCACTGACCTTTCAGATCGCCTTAATAAAATAGCCAAGCTTTCTGTTATTCAGGTAGTCGATATGGACTGATTTTCGCTTTGTCCATATAGATAAACAAGCTTGTCTTGCTCGTCTACATTTTATCACTAGTGAGCCAAACCATTTATTTCGACAACATCGACTCATTGCACTGTTCAGTTTATTCCCACCTCGGCTTCGCTAAGTCCAAGGTCTTTCAAAGGGTTTATGATCGTATAGAATATTCCATTTTCTATTGCCGGTCTAAAAAGACTTCAAGGTTTTCGTCATTATTCTTTCAGCTTGTTTCATAAAATTTCTTAGTTTCAGAATTTGTGAATTCCAGGCAATAGAATACTCCATTTTCTATTGCTGGTCTAAAAAGACTTCAAGGTTTTCGTCATTATTCTTTCAGCGTGTTTCATAAAAGTTCTTAGATTCAGAATTTTTGAATTCCAGATCGTCTATAAAAAATTAGTTTTAATAGAATTCTTAAGAAGGTCTTTCTTTTCGTATTGTATTAAGACTCCATGTTATTCAATCTCGAAACGTACCTTTATGTATAAATGCTTTAAATCGAACGCTATGGTACGATACGAAGACAAAAACCCTGTGCACCATCACCACCAATGAAACTGCAAAATCTAATGGTTAGTACAGATCCCAATGGTACTGGTAATGAAACCAACAAAAACAATGGAGAATTGCAACAACAAAATAATCACCAAAGAGCTAAGGAATTATTCCCTGCCAATATGCCGGATAGCGGTAGTGGTGGTGGTAATCAACAAAATAATATTTCACCCAATAACAATAATGGTCATACTACAACAACTGAGAAACCTGAGATTCCTCCATTACCCAAACAACTACTCCAACAGCAACAACAACAACCACAAGATAATGCAACAACAAATGCAAATAACACGGGACCACCACCGCCATTATCTGCCAAACCAGTACCCATGACACGTACCCAATTCTTTGGTTTAGATACATTGCCATCTCCCACAGCTGATCGCAAGAGCACCGACAGCGTCAGTTCGATGACATTCAAACCTGATCTCCCACAAAAGCCAAAAATACCCAAACGGCCCATGGTCTTGGGTCTGACATCGGTTAACACAACAACGACATCGACAACAGGAACATCTAATCGGGGAAGCGATGATGAATCCAACACCACGACAACACAAATAAATAATGCCACAACAAATGGTTCATTCCGAGGCAATAAAACAGCCGAACAATTGGTGCAGGAACATTGTGATAATGTAACAGCTTTACAGGCAAATATCGGTAGTAGTAATACCTCCATACCGTCAGCCATATTAAAGGAGGCCAATCATAATAATCATAATCATTCGGCAACGCATGATGCTGTCAATGCCAATCAGCTACCGCCACCACCATCTGTAGTCAATAAATTGACCACATTTAGTTATACCACACCCTCGACCCTTCATACCACCACAACAACAACAGCATCCCAAAATGCCGCAACGAATTCCAATCATTCGATGGGGGATAATCAAAAATCGGTGCTGGAGACAACGCGTTTAACGCCCACCACACCCGTATCACCCAACATGATTATGACTCCAAAAAGACCAACAGTGCCTGCACCACCACCGCCTGTTATTGTTAAGAAACCTGTAGAATAAGAAGTGTTTTTTCATTTCAGTTGTTTTTTATAGGTTAGAATTTGTGATTTTTTTAAATTGTGTTTTTTCTGTTTATCCATTTGTGTGTGTGTGCGAGTCAGACTGTGCGTGTGTAGATGTTTCTTTTGTGCGTTTACCTCAAAAGAAATTTGAATTTTAAAAGTCCTTGTTTTAGAAAGAAAAAGAGGCTGGATTTTCTTATTTGAAAGAGGGGGAGGAGAAAAGAAATGTAAAGTAAGGTTATGAAAGAATTTTTAACTATTCAAAATTTGCTTAAAATTAATTCATTTTTGCATTAAAAATTAAAATATTTCATCATTTTCAGGTTCATATTTAAAAGAGCAGTTTTCAAATTTGTTAAGGTTCCTTTAAAAAGTAAGGTTATAATTGAAAATTAGAAAAAGGGTCCCTAAGATGGAACGCAATTTTTAGAAAGAATCAATGAACTAAAATTAGAAATATGGTCCCTACGATGAAACGCAATTTTTAGAAAATAAAATATTGCATAAACTAACAAGCTATATTCATACTGTAAAAAAATCACGATATCAGTGGTATCCGAAAAGTTAGAATAAGTTCTAGACCATAACTTCTCAAAAAGTGCGCTGTATTAGCTTTACCCTCGAACTGTACTTTTTATACACTCCCAACCTTATGTGCAGTGTATATTAAATTTGAAACACTTCAAAATATTCACCGAAGACCCCATTAAGTATATATATTCTTGGTCAGAAAATTATTTATCAAATTAGCCGGTCTCTCCATCTGTGTTTTGAAATCGTGATAGAGTTCGCAATATTTAAAATAGAACATTCAAATTTTGCACATACATAGCTACTACTCCAAGGATATTTGATATTGGAAATGGGATATATCGGTCCATGTTTTGGTATTGTCTCCATATAAAGGTACCCCCGAAATATTCGATGTTTGGGGAATTAAGGCACATTTTTAACCAAATTGGCTGAAATTTGGTATTTTGAGTTCACATTGGATTGAAAATCTTCCCACAAAAAATGATCCATGTTGGCTTTAATGATCCTAATTGGCTTTGGGTAGAAAATCTCCCTACTTCAAATTATAGATATAGGGCCATTTTTTGGCCCACATATATAATATAATGTGGATTTTTTGCAACGCTTTACAACCGAATTGGCTGTAAGTTGTTACTCTGAGTTCATATTGGGCAGTAAATCTCCCTACAAAAAAATTATCAATATTGGTTCACTTTTTAAGATAGCCCCCCATATAGCTTTACCGCCAAATATTCGGTATTTTGGGTATTTTTAGGTCGTTTTTCAACCGAATCGGCTGTAATTTGGTAATTGGAGTTCTCATTGGGTAGCAAATCCCCCTACAAAAATGATCAATATTGGACCACTTTTTAAGATAGCCCCCCATATAGCTGTACCGCCAAATATTCGGTATTTTGGGTATTTTTAGGTCATTTTTCAACCGAATCGGCTGTAATTTGGTATTTGGAGTACTTATTGGGTATAACTTCATACTTGTAGTTCTCATTGGGTAGCAATCCTTCATACCAAAAATTATCAATATTGGTCCCCTTTTATTCGGAATTTTGGGTATTTTTGACACATTTTTTTTTAATCGGATTGGTTGTAATTTGTCTTTGCGTCCCCTTTGGATAGAACATCTCCCTACAAAAAATTATCAATATGGGTCCACTTTTTAAGATAGCTCGCATATAACGCTACAGCTATTTTTTCGGCATTTTGGTATTTGGAGTTCTTATTGGGTATAACTTCATACTTGTAGTTCTCATTGGGTAGCAAGCAATCCTCCATACCAAAAATGATCAATATTGGTCCCCTTTTATTCGGAATTTTGGGTATTTTTGACACATTTTTTTAATTGAATTGGTTGTAATTTGTTACTTTGCGTCCCCTTTGGATAGAACATCTCCCTACAAAAAATTATCAATATGGGTCCACTTTTTAAGATAGCTCGCATATAATCCTACACCTATTTTTTTCGGCATTTTAGGGTGTTTGGGCACGTTTTTCAGCCAAATTGGCTATAAGGGTGTTTGGGCACGTTTTTCAGCCTAATTGGCTATAATTTAGTATTTTGAAATCACATTTGGTATCAAATCTTCCCACTGAAAATTTTCAACATTGGTCCACTTTTGAGGATAGCGCCCATATAACGATCCCCTTCAATATTCGATATTTTGGAGAGTTTGCGTAGGGTTTTCATCAAAAATCGTCTTAAATTTATTATATTGAATTCTCATTGTGTAGGAAATCTTCCTGCCAAAAATTATCAGAATTGATCTGTTTTTTAATATAGCCCCCATATATAGGTATACCATTATTGGGTATTTTGGTCACTTTTATAACCGAATTGACTTAAATTTGGTTTTCATTGGGGGTCAAATCTCCTTAGCACAAAATTTACAATGACATAGCCTGCCACTTATGAAGGTTCCCAACAATTACTGGTATTTTAAATGACGACCTTATGGTGGAGGGTATAAAAATATCGGCCCGAGCGAACTTATCGATATTTTTACTTGTTTTTTTATTAATACCCAACAAAGGCATCAAATGATAAACTTATTTCTGCCTTCCACCATAATTCGTCTGTGTTCTGGGACATTATTAAATTTGAATTAAATATTACTTTTTATATATTTATTGAAGTATTGAATGGAGGATTGTTTTATTAGTGTTCTACCAAGGTTTCTATAAAAAACCTTTCTCTTTCCCTCCTCCCAACTCTTCAAACAAGAATCCAGCCTTTAACAATTTATTTTATGTTTCCTTTTTTAATTTTTTTTTTTCTTTCTTTTGTTTTATTTTATTCCTTTGAACTTCCAAACAAAACTGAGTCCTTATAGTTTTTAAAACCAAAACCAACCAACCTATCTACCTACCTATAATTTAAATGCTTTTAATTTCGAGTCCATGTTCCTTTTGTGTTTTTTATGTAAATATTATAACCAAAAAAATAATAAGTTCTGTTTACTTAACGCACAATAATGCTAAGCGAAAGAAGAAAGGCAAAACTACGAGTAATAATATAAAAAAAATAATAATAATAAAATTATTAAAGAAAGTATTTCTTTAAAAATAAATTGGCATTTGAAAGCATTTTTTCGTAAAATTAAAAAAATTAAAATAAAACTGAAAGCAATTTATTCAGCATCATCACAATAATTGATAATAATATATAAATTTAAAATAAAAACTAAAGAAAAAAATGATACAATACTAAATCATAATTTTAGACAACATAAGTGCTATATATTATTATTATAATTTTTAATATTATATTATTTTGCTATTATTACTAAAAACTAAAAAAAAAATAACACACATTTGCTGTCATAGTCATATCTTTAATTAAATATATTTATATATTATCTATATATACATATAAATAAAACTTTATTATAATACATACATATATAACACAACATTATATACTATCTATCTATATATACATATATCAAACAAATCAATAAAACAAACATAAACTAATGCTTACATACATACATACTCTTTCGTATTTGCTTTCCATACGAAAAGAAACAATGACATTATTTAAAATAATAATAAACATATATATTTGTAACACATTTAGTATATAAATGTTTTGTCAAAGAAATAAAACAACATAGTCGAGTATATAAATTAATAATATATTATATAAATTATATATTTATATATATAGAAGAGAAAAAATAATAAAACAAAAAAACTATCATCAATGTCTGTGCGCGCCTCTACCAAAATAAAAGTTTAACCCCCTCCCCCCAATCTTTGTATTCCTTAGCAGTCGTCCTATTTTTACTTTGATTTATAAGTTTCTTCCAAAGTGTTTCCTGTGTGTTTTTTTTTTTATTTTATAATTTTCCAAAAAATGTATTATTATTTTTTAATTGTATTTTTTTTTAATTTTGTTTTTTAACTCTTGTGTGTATATATAAAATTTTTTATTATTATTTAATTTCATTTCAATGAAAACTTATGTTTGTATAATATAATTCCTAAAAAGGACATTATGGTTGTGTTCTTTGAAGAAATAAAAATAAAAAACAAAATAATAATTATTATTTACTTATAAATTGTGTGACTTATAATTTTTTTATTTTTTTTTTTTTGGAGCAGTAGAGGGACTTAAAAATTATTTTAAAAATTTAATTCGAAGAAAATATTTTTTTTTTCAGAGGTTAACTTAATATTAAATTGCTAATATTATTAGGGCTAACCGTGCCAACGGTAGGATTTTTTTAATTATTAAAATGTTTAAGGCCTATCAGAGTAACAAGCGTGGATTTTTTTTAATTAAAACAATTTTTTAAGTATGACTTTTCAAGGACATTCTATTAGCACACATTTTTAAAAGAATATTTTTCTAGGCCTACAATGGAATACTTTTCAAGTTCCAACATAGGTGTTGATTTGTATAGCCTATACATTAAAACTTATATGTCGATTTAGCCAAGTCCAACCGTTCCTCGCTTGAAATCATTATAGAGCTCGCAGTATTTACGATAGAGCTTTGAAATTTAGCACATTGCTACTATTCTTAGTATGTTTAAAACTGAAAAAGATATAAATCGGAAAACGTTTTGATATAGGTCCAATATGACAGTAACTCCCAAGATTTGGGTATTTTCAGTGATTTTGATCACGTTTCCAATCCAATTGGGTAAAAAAAAATATTTGATATTTTGTGTTCTCATTGGATGGAAAATCTCTATCAACAATTATCAAAATTGGCCCATGTTTAAGGACAGCCCAAATATAACGGTACACCTAATATTCGATATTAGGGCATGTTTTTCAACCGATTTGATTCAAATTTGATATTTTGAATTCTCATTGATTCCTACTAAAATGTATTTATACTGGTCCATGTTTTCAGAATAGTCTCCATATAATAGTACCTCTCATTATTCCGTATTTTGGACAAGTTCTGATCGATTTTAGGTACAAAAATTTCAATCCGACCGATCTTAATAAGAATATTTTTTCAAGTTCAATTGAGACCAGACTAGTTTTTTGAGATCCAATCTAGGCATGGTTTTGTCAAAAATATTTTCTCAATGTCCAACCTAGGTGTGGATTTTTAAGATAATATTTTTGTATGTTCGAACCAATTGTGGATTTTTAAAAAAATATTTTTTAAAGTCCAACGTAGGCGTAGTTTTTTCCAAAGACTAATTTTTTAAGGTTCAACCTAGGTGTAGATTTTTGAAATCTCCAACCTAGGCATGGATTTAAAAAAAAAAAAAAATAGAGCTTCAACTTAGACGTCGATTAAAACAAAAAAATTTTCTCGAGGCGTGGATTTTAAAATAAATATTTCTCCCAACTCCAATTGTGGATTAAAAGAAACATTTTCTCGAGGTGTGTATTTAATTTTTTTGAGCTCCAACCATGGCTTGGATTTTTAATTTTTTTTTGAACTCCAACCAAATATTTCTTTAAAAAAATCCACGCCTCTAGAGCCAACTATGGCGTTTGAAAATGCTTTAAATAATCCACGCCTCTGGAGTTGTATATGGCCTTTGAAAATTCTTTAAAAAATCCACGCCTCTAGAGCCAACTATGGCGTTTGAAAATGCTTTAAATAATCCACGCCTCTGGAGTTGTATATGGCCTTTGAAAATTCTTTAAAAAATCCACGCCTCTGGAGCTGTATATGGCCTTTGAAAATTCTTTAAAAAATCCACGCCTCTGGAGCTGTATATGGCCTTTGAAAATTCTTTAAAAAATCCAAGCCTCTGGCGCTGAATTTGCCCTTTGAAAATTCTTTAAAAAATCCACACCTCTGGAGCTGAATACAGCCTTTGAAAATTCTTTAAAAAATCCAGGACTCTAGAGCCGAATATGGCCTTTGAAAATTCTTTAAAAAATCCACGACTCTAGAGCCGAATATGGCCTTTAAAAATTCTTTAAAAAAAATCCACGCCTCCGGAGGCGAATATGGCCTTTGAAAATTCTTTAAAAAATCCACGCCTCCGGAGGCGAATATGGCCTTTGAAAATTCTTTAAAAAAATCCACGCCTCCGGAGGCGAATATGGCCTTTGAAAATTCTTTAAAAAATCCACGCCTCCGGAGACGAATATGGCCTTTGTAAATTCTTTAAAATAAATCCACGCCTACGGAAGCGAATATGGGTTTTGAAAATTCTTTAAAAAATCCACGCCTCTAGAGACAACTATGGCGTTTGAAAATTCTTTAAAAAATCCACGCTTCCGGAGGCGAATATGGCCTTTGAAAATTCTTAAAAAAATCCACGCCTCTAGAGCCGACTATGATCTTTGAAAATTCTTTAAAAAATCCACGCTTCCGGATGCGAATATGGCCTCTGAAAATTCTTTAAAAAATTTTAAAATGCTTAAAAATCTGTAGTAGGGAATATGGTCATTCCAATTAAAAAACATTCCTCTGAATATTACCCTTGAAAATTACTTAAAAAATCCGCATCTAAGGTTGATTATTGTTCTAAAAAAATCTTATTTTTTTGTATTCAATAATTTATTTTTTTTGTTTAATTTTTCAACTTATTTTATGGTTGTGATTCTATTTTTTTCAAAATATTCAAATCATCCCAGGGAATGTTCAATGCTTTTTTTAAATCGTATTTCAAAATACCATCCCTTTCAAAAGCCCTATTATCTCATACTATATAATAATATTAATTAGATTACAAAATATTCATACCTATTTACAATTACATACATAACAAAACCAATACACACACACACATATATATATATATTTATATATACATATATATATATATAAACATATGTAGACCAAAAACACATCAACATAGGGAACTAACCTGTAGAAGTACTTATAAGAACCTAAAATAAAATCTATACTTTTTCAAATAAAATTACAATTTCCACTTTTCTTTTCCAATTGCCTCTCACAAAATTTAGGTTAGCAGGTCTACAAAAGGCAACAACAAATTAGCGAGGAAACCTTAAAAGTGAACATGCCACATCAAAAAATTGAAGAATTATTGTTTGGTCTTTGTCCACCTTATTTAGTTGTTGTCGGATTGTCGAAGATGTAACATTTCGGAATTGTTCGCTCGTATTCTTTTTTTAATTCAAATCTAATAAATGTGCAGTTTTTCCGCAAAGAAATCATGAAAACTTCTAAACCACTTGGGGCCTTTGCCAATTCTGCTACGGGTTATGGTAAAAAGCCAACCAGTGCATACTCATCGAAAAAACCTTACAGCAAGAGCTCAAATTCTGCAAAAGACGAAGTGAAATCAGTGGGGAATAAAAAAGACGATAAACCCAAATGTGAACATCAGAAGGAGTTGGATGATGCAAATGAATTGAATTCGGGTTTCGGTACCTATTTGCGATCCAGTGAGGGTGAGTAGCACGGAGGAGGATTCAAATGAACTTCAGAATATTTTTATAGGGTCAAACCCAAAGATCTAAACCAGGCGTGGATTTTTTAAAGAATATATTTTAAGGGGATTTGTTAAAGAAAATTTTTCCAATAGTCCAACGTAGGCGTGAATGTTTTGAAGAATATGTTTTCAAGGGTCCAACCTATGCGAGATTTGTTAAAGAATATGTTTCCAAGGGTCCAACCTAGGCCAGATTTTTTATAGAATATTTTTAAGGACATTTTTTAAAAAATATTTTTTCAATGGTCCAACCTAGGCGTGAATTTTTTAAAGAACAGTTTTTAAGGGTCCAACCGAGGCGTAGATTTTTTAAAGAATATTTTTAAGGGTTAAACCCAAGCCTGGATTTTTTAAGAAACATTTTTAAGAGTCCAACCGAAGCGTGGATTTTTTAGGGTCCAACCTAGGCGTGGATTTTTGAAACAATATTTTTTCAAAGGTCCAAACTATGCGGGGATTAAACGAATATATTCTTCAAAGGTCCATCCTATGTACGAATTTTTTAAACAATATTTTTCCAAAGGTCCAACCTGGGCGTGTATTTTTGAAACAATATTTTTCCAAATGTCTAACTTAAGCGTGGATTTTTTAAACAATATTTTTTTCAAAGGTCAAACCTAGGCGTGTGTTTTTTAGGGTTCAACCTAGGAGTTGACCTTTTCAAAGGTCCAACCTAGGCGTGGATTTTTTAAGGTCCAACGTAGGAGTTGGCCTTTTCAAAGGTTCTACCAAGCCGTGGACCTTTTCAAACATCCAACCTTAGCGTAGATTATTTAAAGAATATTTTTTTAAAAGGTCCAAAAGAAAAATATCACCCTTGAAAATTCTTTAAAAAATCCACGCCTGCCGTCAGGAATATGGCCCTTGAAAATTATTTAAAAAATCTATGCCTGCCGTCAGGAATATGGCCCTTGAAAATTATTAATTCTCTAAAAATCCTCGCCTGCAGTCAGGAATGTGGTCCTAGAAAATCATTTAAAAAAATTCACGCCTGTAGTCAGGAATATGGCAACTGAAATTCTTTAAAAAATCCACGTCTGCAGTCAGGAATGTGGTCCAAGAAAATTCTTTAAAAAATCCACGTCTGTAGTCAGGAATATGGCCCCTGAAAATTCTTTAAAAAATCCACGCCTGCAGTCAGGAATATGACCCTTGAAAATTCTTTAAAAGCTCCACGCCTGCCGTCAGAAATATGACCCTTGAAAATTCTTTTAAAACTCCACGCCTGTAGTCAGGAATACGACCCTTGAAAATTCTTTAAAAATACACACCTGTATTCAGGAATATGGCCCTTAAAATTCTTTAAAAAATCCACGCCTGCCGTCAGGTATATGGTCCTTAAAATTTCTTTAAAAATCCACGCATGCCGTCAGGAATTTGGTCTTCGAAAATTCTTTAAAAAAATCCTCGCCTGCAGTCAGGAATATGGCCCTTGAAAATTCTTTAAAAAATCCACGCCTGCCGTCAGGTATATGGTCCTTAAAATTTCTTTAAAAATCCACGCATGCCGTCAGGAATTTGGTCTTCGAAAATTCTTTAAAAAAATCCTCGCCTGCAGTCAGGAATATGGCCTTTGGTCCACGGAATTTTTTTCTATAGAAAAAACTTGGGACCTGGGTTGAAGTGCATTTTTTTCTATAAAAAAAACTTGGGACCTGGGCTTCAGTGAATTTTTTTCTGTATTATTAACTTTAAATGCAAATACGCCAAGATTTGAAATATTTCAGGATCCATCGTGAAGTTTTCACAGGATGAATTTTAATCAATTATTTTTGTTTTTGTCTTGCAGGTGTTGAAATGATGAAATTATTTGTCTTTGCCAATACGATTATGTTGATCCTTACCATGGCCTGGCCACAATTTAAACAGCAGTACATTTGGTTAATGCAGTGGTTGGATACCTTCAGAGAAGAATAAACCTTTTCCGAACTTCAAAATAAAAAATATATGCCTGCCGTCAGGAATATGACCCTTGAAAATTCTTTAAAAAATCCACGATTCTGAAGCCGAATATGACCCTTGAACATTCTTTAAAAATTCCACGATTCTGAAGACGAATATGGCCCTTGAAAATTCTTTAAAAAAATCTACGCCTGTAGTCAGGAATATGGTCCTTTAAAAATTCTTCAAAAAATCCAGGCTTGCCGTCAGGAATATGACCCTTGAAAATTCTTTAAAAAATATATGCCTGTAGTCAGGAATATGGCCTTTGAAATTCTTTTAAAAATCCGGGCTTGTAGTCAGGAATATGGTCCTAGGAAATTTTTTTTTAAATCCACGCCTGTAGTCAGGAAAATGGCCTTTGAAAATGGATCTTAAAAATTCTTTAAAAATCCACTCCTGTACTGGGGAATATGGTCCTTGAAATTTATTTAAAAAATCCACGCCCGTAGTCAGGAATATGACCTTTGAAAATGGATCTTAAAAATTCTTCATGTCCAGGACCTGGAGTCCAGTGACTTGGGACCTGTGGCCCTGTGAATTTTTTTCTATAGAAAAAACTTGGGACCTGTGGTCCTGTGAATTTTTTTCTATAGAAAAAACTTGGGACCTGTGGTCCTGTGAATTTTTTTCTATAGAAAAAACTTGGGACCTGTGGTCCTGTGAATTTTTTTCTATAGAAAAAACTTGGGACCTGTGGTCCTGTGAATTTTTTTCTATAGAAAAAACTTGGGACCTGTGGTCCTGTGAATTTTTTTCTATAGAAAAAACTTGGGACCTGTGGTCCTGTGAATTTTTTTCTATAGAAAAAACTTGGGACCTGTGGTCCTGTGAATTTTTTTCTATAGAAAAAACTTGGGACCTGTAGTCCTGCGGAATTTTTTTCTATAGAAAAAACTTGGGACCTGTAGTCCTGCGGAATTTTTTTCAATAGAAAAAACTTGGGACCTGGGGTCCACGGATTTTTTTTGTTCTATAGGAAAAACATGGTATCTGTGGTTCACGGAATTTTTACTGTAGAAAAAACTTGGACCTTTGGTCCACGGAATTTTTTTCTATAGAAAAAACTTGGGACCTGGGTTGAAGTGCATTTTTTTCTATAAAAAAAACTTGGGACCTGGGCTTCAGTGAATTTTTTTCTGTATTATTAACTTTAAATGCAAATACGCCAAGATTTGAAATATTTCAGGATCCATCGTGAAGTTTTCACAGGATGAATTTTAATCAATTATTTTTGTTTTTGTCTTGCAGGTGTTGAAATGATGAAATTATTTGTCTTTGCCAATACGATTATGTTGATCCTTACCATGGCCTGGCCACAATTTAAACAGCAGTACATTTGGTTAATGCAGTGGTTGGATACCTTCAGAGAAGAATAAACCTTTTCCGAACTTCAAAATAAAAAATAAAAATATTTAAAAAGTAATCAAACTCAATATTTAAAGTAGCTACAAAAATGGTTGGACCATTTGCCCAAGGTATCTTCCTGATGGGTATAATTTATTGGTATTCCAAGGGATTGATGAACCTCATCAACGATTATTATCGTTCGGAATTTAATCGTAAATTGAAAACCAGTGTTGAGCAGAAAAATTTCGAAATGAAGCGTGAGGTATATGATCTCGATGATATGGATGAATTGATACGATTGGAGCGATTAAAGGAGGCTGAACGGGAATTGGCAATGAAACAGGTTGTGGGTGATATTGTGGAACCACCCGAGGCAGAGGAGGATGCTGGAAGAGTTTCCCATGGTACTTGTGAAAATGTTGGGTTTCTGAATGATTCACATCAGTGCTATTACCCCGGACGAAAAATTGTATTTTTAAATATTCTTTTGCAATTTGAAAATTGTCATTATATTAAGAGTAAGGATTTAGTAAATAGGAATATTAATTATCCCCCCGTATGTATGTTAAATGAAGAAAATATTACTTAGCTAATTATTTTTAAGATTATTTAAATTGTAATTAAGTTCAGTGGCCTGTTTTTTCTAGAATATATAAATGTGTAAAGAATATATTTTTGTATAGTCTTAAGGTATAAGGAGTGTTTCTTAAGAATCCCGATGTTCTGGCCCAGCTTTCAGCCTTTTAGAGAATTATATACAATAACACCAGGGTGATGAAGACATGCAGGAATATCCAAAACCAATATAATCTGAAAAAATATATAAACAAAAATTTTAAAATATCCATTTACAATAAAATTATCTTTTCAAGGCGTGGATTTATAAAAAATATTTTTTTAACCACCCACACAAGGCGTGGATTTATAAAAAATATTTTTTCAACCACCCACACAAGGCGTGGATTTAGAAAAAATATTTTTTCAACCACCCCACACAAGGCGTGGATTTAGAAAAAATATTTTTTCAACCACCCACACAAGGCGTGGATTTAGAAAAAATATTTTTTCAACCACCCACACAAGGCGTGGATTTAGAAAAAATATTTTTTCAACCACCCACACAAGGCGTGGATTTATAAAAAATATTTTTTCAACCACCCACACAAGGCGTGGATTTATAAAAAATATTTTTTCAACCACCCACACAA
Source organism: Musca vetustissima (assembly GCF_032173495.1). Classification (NCBI taxonomy): domain Eukaryota; kingdom Metazoa; phylum Arthropoda; class Insecta; order Diptera; family Muscidae; genus Musca; species Musca vetustissima. The sequence goes on from NW_026873890.1 coordinate 117,587, forward strand.
GGCGTGGTTTTATAAAAAATATTTTTTCAACCACCCACACAAGGCGTGGATTTAGAAAAAATATTTTTTCAACCACCCACACTAGGCGTGGATTTAGAAAAAATATTTTTTCAACCACCCACACAAGGCGTGGATTTAGAAAAAATATTTTTTCAACCACCCACACTAGGCGTGGATTTAGAAAAAATATTTTTTCAACCACCCACACTAGGCGTGGATTTAGAAAAAATACTTTTTTCAACCACCCACACAGGGCGTGGATTTAGAAAAAAAAAATCCTCATCCTCACCTTGTGATCTGCCATTTATTGGAATTTTCACGAAACCGCTCCTGGTGTAAATATTTCTGTATTCCAATGACAAATTGCCGTATATAAATTTCATAATCCAAGGACTTCAAATTCCAATAGAGGCATGGGAAGGCTCCCGAACCCAACACATCCTCATAATAATAACGGCTGCCATTCATAAAAATCCACTCATTTAAAGAGAAACATTTTCCTTGAAGGCAGAACAAAAAATAAAAAAAAAAAATTGCTTCATAAAGTTCTCGATAACATACCCGCCAAACAGGCCTGTCGGAACTTCTTGGCTATGGGTAAGACCATTTTTCTCTTCTGACCCAGAGCTAGGGCTAATAAATCCATCATAATGGCCGGAACATAATGTAGCAGATACACGGCAATATCATGCATTAGGAAGCTTTTGCGGTACTGGAAATAGGGAAACATAAAGGCCTTACGGGTCGGATAGATTCGTGACCATTTGAGTGTTAAACAACCCAAACGCTGCCAGGTTATGGGGTTGGTAACTCCCGAGGTGCAGTTGGATATGAAAATTCTGAAAAAAGAATCAAAATACAGATTAAATTCGATAATCGAAACATAGTCTTCAGTTTCGAACATATAAAATCTTTGAAAATTCTTTCAAATTCTCACCTTCCCAGCGTAGCCCTCTGCGCTGTCATTATCATAGAATTAACCACAAAATCAACAGGTATAATATCGCATATGACATTTTTATCACCCAAGATACTGCTTATCGAACCCTTGCCAATTTCCATCATTATCCCGGTGATACCCTGAATATTATCAATCCAACCGGGATAGGGTTCACGATATGATGCTGTCACTATAGAAGGCCGTACAATGACAATTGGCAGGCGATGTTTATAATCGTTGACAATTTGTTCGGCAATCGATTTTGTGAAGGTATAAGTGTTCGGATGAGGACCCTGGAAGACCAATTTTAATTCTTAAAAAAATCTTTAGGTATTCGAATCCTACCTTGATATAATTGGCCAAACTATTAAAGTACTCGTCGGGTATTTTTAAGGCACAGTCCACAAAATATTTCCAATTGACTGGTGGCAGGGTAGGGTAGATTTCTTCGTCAACATATTTCCGTCCCGGATTGCAATATGCCGTTGAAACATAAACGAAACTCTACAAGAAACAAGATCTAAAACATTACTTCAAAAAATATTTGGATCAGAAGATCCGCAGACGCTCAGGTCTGATTTTTTTCTATAGAAAAAAATTCGCAGACCTCAGGTCTAATTTTTCAGGTATGATTTATTTTTCTATCTGATTTTCTGATTCTGATTTTTTTCTATAGAAAAAAATTCGCACAGACCCTCAGGTCTGATTTTTTTTCTATAGAAAAAAATTCGCACAGACCCTCAGGTCTGATTTTTTTCTATAGAAAAAAATTCGCACAGACCCTCAGGTCTGATTTTTTTCTATAGAAAAAAATTCGCACAGACCCTCAGGTCTGATTTTTTTCTATAGAAAAAAATTCGCACAGACCCTCAGGTCTGATTTTTTTCTATAGAAAAAAATTCGCACAGACCCTCAGGTCTGATTTTTTTCTATAGAAAAAAATTCGCACAGATCCTCAGGTCTGATTTTTTTCTATAGAAAAAAATTCGCACAGACCCTCAGGTCTGATTTTTTTCTATAGAAAAAAATTCGCACAGACCCTCAGGTCTGATTTTTTTCTATAGAAAAAATTCACAGACACTCAGGTCTGATTTTTTTCTATAGAAAAAAATTCGCACAGACCCTCAGGTCTGATTTTTTTCTATAGAAAAAAATTCAAAGACCCTCAGGTCGGATTTTTTTTACAGACCCTCGGGTTTTTTTTCTATAGAAAAAGATTCAACGACCCACAAATCCAATTTTTACTGACCTTTAGCAGCGGCATATCCTTACACATCTCCAATAGATTCCATGTGGCCACGGAATTTACAATTGCGGCAACCTTTAGACGTTCATTGAAGCGAACTGTGGCGGCACTATGAAAAATTATGTTCACCTCGGCACACAAGATTTTTTTGTCGACATTACTGAGACCTACCAAAAAATTACAAATTTATTTCTTTTCACTTAAAATTTCCAAATCTTATCATACCAAAATCTTCCTTTTCAATATCTCCCGCCAAAAAACGCAGCTTACGCAAACGTTGCGGATAATGCTGACGCAAACGTTCAAAGATCTTATGTTGACAAAATTCATTGAATCGTTGCTGGGCAGTTTTACCATTTTTCTCGCGTATCAAAATATAAATACAGCTGAGCTGTGGAAAACTCCATAGAAGCTTTTCCAGTAAAGTTTTGCCCACAAAACCGGTGGCACCTGCAATGCAACGGAACGATGAAGAGGAAAAATCGTATATTAAACTTGAATTAAAATGTGGTGGATTGCAGGAGAAGGAGAGGGGTAAATAAGTAGTTTGTTATTGCATGATCGGACAACATGATGACGATGTTGCATGATCCACTCTCCGAATCATTCAATTGATATGACTGCAAAGTCGAGTGATTATGAAAGTGTTTATTGAGGGGACGGGGAAGGAAGGGGAGTTGGATTTGTGTGTGCTTGAAGAAGAAATGTTGTTTTGGTTAGATAAGAAGTAAAATTGACAAAAGTGAAATTAATTGCAATTAAAAACATTTCTATTAACTGTTATAAGTAAAAAATTATTAATTTCCATAGCATACGAACTTATTTTTTAAAATATTTTGAATCGATATCACAACTCATCACAAGTGCGACAAAGAGAAAATAAACAGATATGGTCGATGTACGGTTCGTGGTTCGAAGGGAACTCAATTTATTTAAAATTTCCTCTTAACTCTAGATCTTAATATGAAAAATAAATAAGGACAGCAAATTACCAATGGCATGCATCGAATTTATGTAGCCACTTCGAAGAATTTGTCCTACTCCGCTGGGATTCGAATCTGGTGATATCTAATTTATTTATCGTGTTAGCATCACCATTTTACTTGATTAGTCCCTGTTTTTCTTATTCCAGCTAAGTATATTATTGATCTGCTGTATCCTGCCCTATGTAATGAGACTGCCATCTATCGTTGCCTAGAAACTACACCACCTTAAATCTTGTACAGTGGTTGGGATCCTTGCTTACTTAGTGTTACATTTTCTTCTCGCTGGTTCTATCTCTAGGCATTCTGATTTGTCATGGACTTCGGGTACATTTTATCTCTATAAAACATATATTCCAAAATCACTTCGAAATAATCGCTCTGTATACTCGATTAGTCCCTGTGGTAGTTTCGTTATCTTTGTTTTTTATTCCAGCAAAGTACATGATTAGTCCGCCTTAGCCCATCCTATGTAATGTGGCTGCCATCTGTCGTTGCCTAAAAACAACTTCTCAAATTTTGTGCCATGGTTGAGGACCTTGTTTAAGAAGTTTTGCCATTTTCCACTGGGTGGTGTTCCTCCTTCCACTCCTATATCAGGGACCAGATTCTGATGAATGTGTGTCTATTATCAAATATTACAGCGAATTTCTTCGGATTCGAACTTGGAAAGAACTAATTTTTCTCTCATTTTAATCTTCTTGGGACCATTCTTTAGTTTCGCTATCATCGTTTTTATTCCAGCAAAGTACATGATTAGTCTGCTGTAGTCTGACGGGGCTATCATCTGTCGCTGCCAAGAAACAATATCTTCTTGGTTGGAATCCTTGCTTACTTAGTGTTGGCATTTTTCTCTGGCTGGCTCTACCTCTAGTCATTCTTATTTGGTAACCAGAATGTCAGGAACTTCGGATGCATTTTATGTCAAGAAGGTGCGTTCTCTATTAACAAATATTCAAAAATCTCTTCAAAACTATTGTTTCCTACTTCGCTTAGATTTGAAACTGGTGAGATTTAATTTTTCTAGGATTTTTTTTCTCTCGCATCGACATCTCGGTATCATTGTTTTTTATTCCAGCTCATTAGATGATTGATCTGCTGTAGCCTGCCCAATGTGATATGGGGCTGCCGTCTGTCGTTACCTAGAAAAAACCTCCTTGGATTTTGCAGTGTTTGGTGTCCTTGGTTAAACTATTTTCCTCTGAGTGGCGCTATCTCCTGCCACTTCTATTTTGTGATATATGCATTGATGCCGAGTTTAATTACCCGAATGTCAAGGGCTTCGGATGCATTTCATCTGAAGAAGGTGTGTATCTATATTAGCAAATATTCAAGAAACCATTTGAAAGAATTTGTCCATCTCTGCTGGGATTCAAACATGGTGTGATCTAATTTTTCTGTGAATTTCTCTCTCATGTTACTCCTCTTCGGACAATTCACTAAGCATATTCAAAAGTCACTTTGAAATAATTTTCCCTACTTCGCTGGGATTCGAACCTGATGAGATCTAGTTTTTCTCTCTTATTACTCCTCTTGCAAGCATAGGGCTTCCCCATCGACATCTTACTCGATTAGTCCTTGTGTATGTTTCGTTATCATTACTTTTTATTCCTGCTAAGTAGATGATTGGTCTGTTGTAGCCTCTCCTATGTGATTGTCATCTGCCGTTGCATGGAAACAACGCCTTTTTGGATTTTGCACTGTCCTTTTGGTGTCCTTGCTTAAGCTATTTTCCTCTGGATGGCGTTACCTCCTGCCATACCTATTTTGTGCTACCCTATTGTGATGATGTCGAGGTTGGTTATCAGAATGTCAAGGGACTTATATTTATAACCACTTTGAAAGCATTTTTGCTAATCCGCTGGGATTCAAATCTGGGATCATATGTCTTCCACAAAACATCGCCATCTTAATCGACTAATCCTTGTTTTATTTTCGTTCATCCATTCATTGTTTTTATTCTAGCTAAGTAGATGATTGGTCTGATGTAGCATATCGTGTGAGATGGGGCTGCCATCTATCGTTGCCTAGAAACAGGGCCTAATTGAATTATGTGCAGTGGTTGGTGTCCTTGCATAACCAGTGTTGCCATATTCTACTGGGTGGCGTTATCTCTTGCTATACCTATTTTGTGTCATGTCCATGTGCTGACGCAAATGTTTGTTCTTAATGTAAAGAGGCTTCAAATATATTTAATCTGGAAACAACTTCAATAATGTTGTATCGTGGGTGATGACCTTGCTAATGTAGTTTTGGCATTTTCGTCCGGATGGCGTTATCTCCTGCCTTTTCAATTTTGTGTTATCCTCATGTGTTGCTTTTGCTGCCGAGTTTTATTATTTAAATACCAGTGGTCTTGGGACACATCTGGAAAAGGTGTGTGCCTCTTTTTAAAAATTTTCGAAAACCACTGTGAATGATTTTTGCTTTCTCCGTAGTGATTCGAAACTGCGTCCCATCGGTATCGGTGGAAAGTATTCCTGAAATTTAATTTTATCCTAGAAATGTCTGCTACGAATTATCTTGGCGTATTTGCATTTAAAGTTATATGGTATAATCAAACCTATAATTTCCTTTTCAACGCCTTGAAATGTTCGATATTGATATCATGGAATCACAATAGAATTCAATTTTGGATAATTGAATAGTTCTGGGAATTTTTTAGTGGGATTCAGGTTCTATTTATTTGCCAGAAAATATATGTCGAGGTATTTACATACCCTCAATATAAGGTTTCTGTCGATTTAAGGTATTTTTAAATTCAGTCACATTTTCAATTCGAAATTGGAACTTTTTTATTTTCGAAGAATATTATTTATATGTTGTTTAATTTCGGGATACTTAAATATTTTAAAGTTCCTAGGTGCCATATAACAAATGCGAAAAATATTGAAAATCGACTTAATGGAGATTAAAAGCCTATTAACATAGTTCCCTGTCAGTTTAAGTAGAGATTCAATGTAACGTAAACACCCGACTTTCAACATTATTTACTTACTCACCTGTCACAAATATAACTGCATCCTGATAAAATTCCATTATTATTCCCAAACTTCCCCAAACATTAACGACACTTTTCTTTTCTTTGTTTAACAAAAAATACAAATCTAATATTTTCTCCGCTACAATCCGCTTATGTTTCCGACAAATTATGTTCGAATGTTTGCACACTTTGAAGCCTTTGAGTAAACTAAACGCTTCGTTTTGTTGCAATGAAGAAAGTTTTTTGTGCAGTTGCAGTGTGGTACGAGTATTACGCGAAAGCTTTCTATCTCTGCGTTGGAAAAACTAGCTTAACAGCATGCGGATTTTCATTTGATTACGGTACCGAAATATTAAAGTTGATTTAATATGTATGAAAAATCCAAATACTTTTTAATTGTTCAGCGATTAAAATCTCTTTAAAATAATTCAAGTATATTATTCAAATATTACACTCAAAGAAAATATATTTGAACTATCTTTCCAAAATGATTATCCGATAAAGTCAAGAGCTGACATACTGGGGACTTCTTATGTAGATGAGAGAGACTTTAGCTAAACAGGGATCTATTTTTGTATACTCTCCACATGAGATAAGAACTGAAGACAAAAAGATTATCAAGTCATATATATCCCTAAGAGAAGTTTGAGATATGATTCAACACAGTTCAAGAGTCTTGCCATGTCTGCGGAGTAGCGCACCAGGTGATGGAATATAGTACGAAGAATAAGTGAATTCTTCGTTAAAAACTGAACGAAAATCGTTGATTATAGTTGAGTCTAACCTAGTCCTGCCTCTTTTCGGGGAATCGTTCAATTCAACTAGTTCGGGAATTAAAAAAAGTCATTGGTACGTCTTGCTGTGCATATTTTCATTATGGCGATTTTTTAAGTAGATGAGAGAGAATTTTGTTAAACAGGGATCTATTTCTGTATACAGTTCACTTGAGATGAGACTTAAACCAGGAGGATGCAGACAGAAAGGTGAGGTCATATCCAGAAGATGATGAAATATAGAAAGTTGTTACCTACGGCATCATCAGAAACAATAGTCAAACTTTAAGAATTCCGAATTTTCTGCTTCTGCCTAGTTCACTATAGGGACAAAATTTGAATTATAAACTGCACATGAACGAGACTTTAGCTAATGAGGCCCTGTTGACAATTTGTTTTATTCGACATCGATGAAGGTCAAGGCATCATATGCTACTGCACGTGAACAAGCCATTGGTTTGACATGATTCGATTCGTGAACGGTTGACGGTTCAATATTTGAATAAGAAAATAAATAGTCTAACCGAGGCTTCATATTTAAAATTTAACCAAAAATTAGAAGAAGCAGGACTTGAAATTGCAAAACTACGAGTAATGAGCCAGAATGTATTCTGAAGTTTATGGAATATGTCAATGTTGCCTTTATATAAGTAACATTGAACGTCATTGAACGCCCAGTTGGAACGGGTCGTAAAGCTTAACCATAAAGCCATGATCTATAAAAGCCATTTTTGAATTCTTTTCTTTAGAAAAATAATTTACAGACCCTCAGGTCCTATTTTCTATAAAAATCCATTTTTTAATTCTTTTCTTTAGAAAAATAATTTACAGACCCTCAGGTCCTATTTTTTCTATAGAAAAAAAAATCACAGACGTGCAGGTCCCATTTTAGTCTATAGAAACTTGTTTTTGTAGGACATGTGGTTATTATCATCCAATTGGTGATCTTCAGCTCGGGATCCACTGAAAGAGAGATTTCAAGGACCACTTAGAGGAGTCTCCTATGAGTCAAATTTAGCAAGAAGACCTTCTAGAGGTATTCTATACTTAGAAAATCTGTCAGAGTTATAGCTATAGAAGACATCGGAAAGGCGGAAGGCCTTCCCGAAGCCTTTTATGATTAGAGGATCAAAGGGAGGTCTTCTATACCTAGAAGAATTAGAAGAGCGTTCAATGTTCAGGTAGCGAACAGGAATTTTCGCTTAATAAAACCAGTGAGCGGAGCAGTATAGTCGGACGGGGCCAACCATACGATACCCTACACAACTACCACGGAACTCAAATTTTCTGCGGATGTATATTCCGAGCCTGGGCAATAATTCGTGATATTTGCACCCTCTTGCCCGATTAGTGGTAAACAGCAACTCTTCCTCAAACTGACATATTTTCCGAATATTACGAGTATTCAGTACAGCTATTGTCCAGATTCCCTTCACCGTGGGTTGTGTTGTGATGTTCGGCTTTCATTTGTGGTCTATAGATCGACTCGATAATAACACAAACAAATTAAGTTTTCGGTCCACTTCATTCCAAAATTATTATCTGATCATCACCGAAAATTATAGGCGTTGTCCTTGACCATAACTGGAACCTCATGGAACATTTCAAAGCGATCAGCGCTATAGTTCCGCTCTCTAGAGTTATAATGGGTTACTAAATAATATACGAATACGGAGATACCTGTAAATATTTAGGAGTAACTCCCACATCCGAGCACATACAACAATATAATTGGTATTAATTTAAAAGTCAACCACTCCTCTTGGATATAATATAAACTTCTCGGGTCTATGTCCTTCAGGGATAAATATATACGCTATAGAATACAAATTTTGTCATTTTTCACACAAAAGTCAGGGTCCATTTGACCCACTAAATATTGACCGATCTTTATGAAAACAGGCATGCTTATTCTTTGGCCTGATCCCCTTCTCCGTGGAAAATTTCACGATGTTTGGGCCATAATTGCGGCCTCTGGAGCGACCAGAAAAACCGACAAAAATTTAGTATTTGGTCCATTTCATCCCCTAAATATTAATAGATCTTTCCCAAAAACAGTAGGGGTCTTCATTGGCCAGAACCCATCCTACATGCAAAATTTCGTGAAGATTGGTCCATAACTGTGGCCTGTATCGTGTTTACAAATTATAATGGACATACGGACGGACACACATGTCTAGATCGACTTAGCTAGTCGAGATATGACGATCGGTATACTTAAAGGTGGGTCTAGGACCAATATTTCGCGGCGTTACAAACTTTTGGGGCTGCACAAAGCTATAATACCCTGACAACATAGTTGTGTAGGGTATAAATAGTGAATTTCTTGCTGTGGGTTTCTTGTTTAAAAATGAGAAAATTGTAGTAAACAGGGATATATTTTTATACAGTCCACTTTAGATAAGAGATATTTCTTAATTAATGTTTGTATTTAGAAATAAGAGAGCATTTTCTATTGCCTCATATGGTATGTGTGGGTGAGATTGCGGGGATCTACAAAAAAATGTTTTTGAATTTTTATATAGAATTTTCTATGTGATTTTTTCTATAAAAATGGGGTCGTAAGGTTGAACCATAAAGCCATGATATAAAAAACTAGTGTGATTTGCTGGTAGTTGAGGTGGAAACGCATACAGCAAGTATTGCAACGATCCACATTCTGAAATCTTTGGAAGTGGAAGTAAAACAAGTCTCGGAAGGTGTGACTTCTTTGGAGGGGCAGCTGTATGTCGTCAATGACAGTAAAAGGCTACAGAGGGTAAGTTAAAGACCAAATATTTATATATTTTTTTAATTACCAGAAAAGAGCGCGAGCTGATGTACCCTGAAGACACCAGTAGATACCAATTTTGTCCTTTAAGAAATTTTGCAGTCATTGAAAGGCTGAGAGGAGAACTACAAAAAAAGTTCTCGAACATAAGTGTATTGGTGGTAGCTGAGAAGAATGCGAGTACAGCAAGAGTTGCAGCTAATCACATCGTGAAATCCAGGGAAGTGGAAGAAATTAAACTTTCGAAAGGCGAAGTAACATCGAGCAGCAGAATCCGTATATGATAAGTTCGCGATGAAAAGAATGATTAGTATGTTACCGATAAATACAAATGTTGCGGCTTGGAAGACGAGCCGCATTTCACCGGTGTTGAGTACTATGTGGCCGGTAAGCAGAGGCCGACAATTGCAGTAGGTTCAGTTTGGGTGACGAAATCGGCAGATATTTGGAGAGATGATGATAAACGCCCAGTATGAACTGGTGAATGGTTAAGGAATGAGCATTCTGAGGTCGAATTGTTGTGACCTAAAAAAACAAGTTCCCGAACTTAAGGGTTAATTTGGTGACAGATGAAGAGAGATTGCGTACAGAAAGTACTGCAGCGAACCATATTGTAAAATCCTTGAAAGTTAAAACGGATTTCGGAAGGTTTGCCTTCTTCCGAGTAGATCCGTCGATAAGCTGAGACCGAACGTGATATGGGGTTGCGATAAAAAAGGATGTGTCCAGAGAGAGTAGTTGGTTTTTATCCAATTCACAGAAAGTAGCTCGAGGTGTGGTTGCGAACTCGGTGAGTTTCTTAGGCAAATGCCCACCAAAGACAGTAAGGATCTACAGAGGAACGTGGCAAATCACATATACACATTTCCAATTTCCAGAAAGTATCTGGAGCTGAGTTTGCGGTGAAAAAAATTAAAGAGAGGAATTGTCGGATATTTGCCGTGAATATATCTTTATTGACTAAAAGATTAACCTATTTCGCCGCCCTGGTAATTCATGTCTGAATTTTATCCATTAGTAACTATTTACTTTTCCACATCTTTTTAAACCTCTCCTTCATTTTAAATTTTCCTTATCAGGCAATAAATCATCTCTTAAGGTCTAAGCAAGATTAAAATTTGCGTGACTGGGGCTACAATGTTTTACATTTAAGCATGCTATTTCTTGCATAAATTTCCATTGATTTTGTGCATGCCTCTCATATATAAGGAACATTTTTATAAAGGTCTAGGCTGAATGGTGACTTAAAATTAATAATTAAAAAATACAAAATCGTGAACCTATAGTTCATTTCTGACTAACAATGAATTGCATTTTTAAAATTCTAAAACACAATTTTATATATTCGATATCTTGGTATATATATTTAGAATCATCACATTAAATAAAATATTTATTTTAAAAATATAAAAAATACTTATATACAAAAATAAAAAATAATAACAATACTCTTGGGAGTTTTAAGTACACTTCATGAAATATCTGTTCCTATCACTTTTCGGACTTACAAAACTTACAAACTAATTTAACTACTTATTTTGTGCTAAAATATCCAATATTTAGGACCTGATTCATTCTTCTTCGGCTCCTGTACATCCTACAGCTGAGTATTACTTATATCCATGTCGACAGTCCACACGGGTTTCGGCAACGGTGATATATCTTTTTTCTCAGGAATTGTATCTGCATTTTGTTGTGTTGGCGCCGCGGGTGCTCGTGGTGTTAACATTAAACACGTACAGATGCCACCAAATATACTCAGCCAACAATAGGCACTTAACGAAAATGCAACATCGATTTTCTTTAGAACATTTATAAAGGGTGCTGAGAGTAGCCAAACTCGAGCCCATGTCACCACAGAGAAAACATATGGTATTTTCTTATTGGCTGGCATAACTTCAGCCATGCAGGCCAGTATCATCGATTGGGCACAGGAGACACCCATTTTGGGTATGGTGGCAATTATCATCCACAGGGTGACTTTCAGCTCGGGATCCACTGCAAGAGGAGAAAAGGGAAATTAAAGGGAATTATTGCAAGGTAGAAATGTTTTTTCGATTTTAAAGGTCTCTTAGACAGGCCTCTTTTATATGTAGAAGGCCACTCAGAGGCCTTATACTGCTAAACACCTTCTGGATGTCTTCTATAACTGGAGTCTTTTGTAGTTTTAATACCTTATGAAGTCTAATATAGCCGAAAGACTTTTCGAAGATAGCAAACTTACAGAAACTTAGAATAGGTTACCTTCGTTAGAAGACATTTCTGAGTTGTCTTATATTGTATAACTTCTAGAGGTATTTTATAGCTAGATGCATTGTAGAGGTCTTCTATACTTAGAAAACCTGTCAGAGTTATATCTATAGAAGATATAGGAAAGGGAGAAGGCCTTTCAGAGGTCTTTTATGACTTCAGGATAACTTGTTAATACCTAGAAGTTCGGTTAGAGTTGAAAAAATCTACGCTTTGACTAGCCTTGAAAAAATATTTTTTAAAAAAATCTACGCTTTGGCTACTAGAGTAATGGATATAGAAAAACTTAGGAATATATTCTAGGAGTTCACCCAAATGTCTGTTATGGATAGAATACCTTTCAGGGGGCAGAGAACTTTGGCTAGGAGACCTTTCAATGTACTTCTATGGACCTTCCAAAGGCCCACCTAGTCAAAAATACTTTGCAGAGGTCTTTTATGACTAGAGGATCACAGAGAGATTTGTAATACCTAGAAGGTCTGTTAGAGTTAAGAGTATAGAAGGTTTCAGGAATGTCTTCTAGGTTTAGGTTTCAAATGCCTTCTATAGCCTCCTTGCAGATACCTCAGATATCTAGAAGTCCCTCCATAAGTCTGTTATGGCTAGAATACCTTTCAGGGGACCAGAGAACTTTAGCTAGGTGACCTTTCTGTGAACTTCTATGGTCCTTTTAAAGGCTTACCTAGTCAAAAATACTTTGCAGAGGTCTTGTATAACTAGAGGATCACACAGATGTCTGTGATAACTAGAAGGTCTGTTAGAGTTAATGGTATGGAAGACATTAGGAATGTCTTCTTAGTTTAGAAGACCTTCAGATATCTAGAAGTCCCTCCAAAAGTATGTTATGGCTAGAATGCCTTTCAGGGGACCAGAGAACTTAGGCTAGGAGACCTTTCAGTGAACTTTAATGGACCTTCCAAAGGCTCGCCAAGTGAAAAATACTTTGCAGAAATCTTTTATGACTAGAGAATCAGACAGAGGTCTGTAGAAAGTCTGTTAGAGTTATGGGTATAGAAGACATTAGGTATGTCTTCAAGGTTTAGAAGACCTATCAAATGCTTTCTATGGCCTCCCTGCAGATGCCTCGCGTATCTAGTAGTCCCCCCACAAGTCTGTTATGTCTAGAAGACCTTTCAGAGGACCAGAGAACTTTGGTTAGAATAACTTCCAGTGAACTTCTATGGCTCGAAGACCTTACAGAGGACCACCTAGTCAAAAACACTTGCCAGCAGTAATCATCGGTTAGAAGATCTTACAGAGGTATTTCATATATGGAAGATGACTTATAGGATTCAATAGCCAGAAGACCTTCTAGATCTATACTATACTACCAGAAAACATTCCAGAGCCTTTTAGGGCTAGAAAATATTCCATAGGTCACTTACATTTAGAAGACCATATAGAAGCCTACTATATCGAAAGGAACTCCCGAAGGTCGTTTGCGTCTAGAAGACCTACCAAAGGCGTTAGGTGTCTAAAACACCTTCCAGAGGTCTTTTATGGTCATAAATGAAGAAGTTGTAGATTTCTATAGAAGAACTTCGAGAGATTACATCGACCTCTCAATGGCCTTCATAGACATAAAATGCTCTAGAGGTCATGTAAAGACCCTCTTGAGGACTTCTACACCAGAAAAACCTTCCAGAGAACATTTATAATCAGAAGACCTACCAGAGAAGACCTTTCGAATCTCTTCAATGACTAAAAAACTTTAGGAGATCTTCCATAACCAGAAGAGCTCCCAAGGGACTTTTCTGAGGTCGACCAGAAAACGTTCCAAAGGTCTTTTAGGGCTTGAAAACCTTCCATAGGTCTCGGGATATCTTTTGAAGATAATCCCAAAGGTCTTAGGTGACTAAAACACCTTCTACACCAGGAAACCCTCCCAGAGAACTTCTATAACCAGAAGAGAAGACCTCCCTTCCAGAGAAGATCTTCCGAATATTTTCAATGTCTAGAAAAACTTCCGGAGATCCTCCATGACGAGAAGGCGTTCCAGAGAACTTGTTTAAGGTTTCCTATAGCTAGGAGACTTTTGAGCAGTTTAGGACTCTTGCACATTGGATAGCCAGAAGACTTTGCTCGGGTTTTACATATTTTTAGCTGCATGACCTTTAAAACGTAAATCCCTTTCAACTTACTTTCCGAATGACTGAAGAGCCATCCCAGGCAGCCAATAAGACCAGCTATAATATTGAAAACTCCAGCACATTGCCACTTCCATTTGTTGTGCCGCAAAGTAAAATGCAAGGCCAAGAAGCAGCCAAAGATTTCAGAGAAACCTAAAATTGCAAAATCAATTAAAAATTCATCCAAAAGACTCCATCCCTTCCTTCCCACACTTACCCATTGCCACAGTGTTCGGCACCAAGTAGTCGCGGCCAAATGAACGAATATTCAGCAACATGCCCATGAAATTTATAATGAAAGCAGCCAAGGCCAAATGAGCGGCAATCATATGGACCTTGGCCCGAGGACCTTTCCACAAATCTAACCACTTTGCTGGTGCTGGGGCAGACCGTAATTTCTCCCTTAATTGTTGTAACTGATGATGAAAATCTGCAGGAATTTTACATAGGCGATCATTGATACCAGCTCCCTCCCGTATTATAGCCTCTACTCTCGCCACATCTTTATCACAGCCATTTTTCAGCAGCCATCTTGGAGATTCGGGGGTCCATTGTAGTAGAAGAGTTAAAAATAATGTTGGAAATGTTATACCCAAATAGATGTGAGTCCAACTGTTGAAGAAGGCACTAAGAGAGGGCAGGAAGATGACACCCAATGACCAAAAGGTGTCATAGAGTATTATTGCACCAATACGATAGATGCCAGATGTAATATCAGCGACTGGAAGGAATGAAGGAGGAAAATTTGGGAAAAAGAAATAGAATAAATAAGTAATCGAACTTATTTAAAAAAATAATGTGATAAAATAAAAATATAATTGAAAATTAGAACATGTTCTCATTTAAAATAAGTCGTTGAGCACCAAGCCCCTTAGCTGTAATCGAGCAAACATACTTTTAGGCGTTATTGAATTTTTGGTCGTTAAATGCAAACTAGACACTTATAATGAGGTGTCAGAATTCCTGTGATTTGAAGACCTTCTATAATTCCTTTAATATAATATCGAGAACCATATATATATATATATATATATACATAAATCTAGAGAACATTTTACCGATCTTCACTAGAGAGCGATTTAATTTGTCCCTGATAAATTAGGCAATGTACTATTAAGATGGATATGGATGCCGATCATCTTCCCATTGAACAATAGAGAATTCATCAGAAGAATCTATCACCAAATGTGTCAATGACAACGAAGTACAAAAAAATTCTGCTACCGGTTCATCGAACTACATTTCAGAATGAAATCAGGAATCTGTAATCAAGAGAACCTTCGATGGTGTCTCTGAATGACGAGAGATCCCTAGCACCATAGACCAATCCACAGGAAGGTAATGTTGTATCTATATTGTCCAGAAGAAGAGTCAGTAAAAAGGCCTCTAGAAAGGCGACTGTGGGGCAACCCGATTTCGAGTAACAAAACCAATACACCAAGGGAAAGCCGTTCCACAGAACAACTTCTATAGATGTTTTTGAGTTGGAAGGTCATATATAATGTCTCACCAAATATAATGTCTTCTACAGGCAGACTACCATCAATAGGTTTTTCGTAAACAGAAGACATTATTTTGGTGTTCTACGAACACACTACATGCTAGAGGTTTTCCTTTAACAGAACAGCTGCCAGGGAACTTTTATAGACAGATCTCCTATTTAGCCAGAAACATACTTAAAGTTCTCTTCAGAGGTAGTCTATAGATTCTCCATAAATTGAAGCCCGTTTATAGGTCTCATGTAGACTGAAACAGAAGGCCAACTAAAAGCCCTATCAGAAAGCCTGCTAAAGGCCTGATATAGGGGGAAGGCTAAGCGAAATAATTTTTACTGATCTTCTACAGGCCGTGTACAAACAGAAGACTTCCTGAAGGTTCTCTACAGGCATAGTATCATCTATGTATATAATTAAGTCTACAGATCTTCTATTTAGCCAGAAACATACCTTATGTTCCCTTCAGAGGTCTTATATTGATTGCTTGAAGACCGTCTGCAGGTCTTATATAGACAAACCACTTCTATAATCAGAAGGTCTACTAAAGATCCAATATAGGCAAAGACTAGCCAAATATTTTTAGTGGTTTATAGGCAGAATATTTGTAGTACCTATAGCTATAGAAAAACATTCTGATGGTCCTAGACTTACAGAAGACTTTCGGAAGGTTCTCTACAGGCATAATACCTCTTCTATATGTTTTCTAAAGACAAAAGACCGTTTGTAGATTTCTATAGATGAACTTCGAGAGATTACATCGACCTCTCAATGGCCTTAATAGACATAAAATGCTCGAGAGGCCATGTAAAGACCCTCTTGAGGATTTCTACCCCAGGAAAACCTTCCCGAGAAATTCTATAACCAGAAAACCTTCCAGAGAAGATCTTCCGAATCTCTTCAATGACTAAAAAACTTTAGGAGATCCTCCATGGCCAGAAGGACTTCCATAGGATTAAATATTTTATAGTGATTTATAGTCAGAATACTTATAGTACCTATAGCTATAGAAAACATTCTGATGGTCCTGGAGCTACAGAAGACTTTCTGAAGGTTCTCTAAAGGTATAATATCTTCTAAGTGTTTCTCTTATAGATAGAATATCTTCTATAGGTTTTCTAAAGACAAAAGACCGTTTGTAGATTTCTATAGAAGAACTTCGAGAGATTATATCGACCTCTCAATGGCCTACATAGACATAAAATGCTCTAGAGGTCATGTAAAGACCCCTTTGAGGATTTCTACACAAGGAAAACCTTTCCGAGAACTTCTATAACCAGAAGACCTTACAGAGAAGATCTTCCGAATATCTTCAATGACTAAAAGCTTTAGGAGATCCTCCATGGCCAGGAAAACCTTTCCGAGAAATATCTTCTATATGTTTTCTAAAGACAAAAGACCGTTTGGAGATTTGTATGGAAGAACTTTGAGATATTACTCCGACATCCCAATGGCCTTCATAGACATTAAAGTATTTTACGGTCCCTTAACATTACCTTTGCAAAAGACGTCCCGAAAGTCGAGGTCTATCAGTAATTATTTACAGAACGGAGAGGAATTTTAGAAATTGGCCACGTTCTATAGGTTCTGAGAACTTTTATCGACGGAGAGCCATTAAAATGCCATTAATCTATTGGAGGTATAGAATATCACATTTTCTCTTTGGCTAGAATACCTTCCTGAGGACTTCTATAGCTAGTAGGGATGTTCTGTGTCTAGAAGACCTTTCAGATGTCTTTTGTGGCTAAAAAAACCTTGTCGAGTCCTCCATACCATATACAGGACTTCTATATCTATAAGACCTCCCAAATGAATTATAAGCCCTTTTACTTCTATAGCTAGAAAACCTTCAACAAATTTCAGAACCTTGAAGACCCGCTTGAAGTCTTCTGTAGCCCCCATTTAAAAGTTCCGATATTCGGAAAATTTGAACCTAATATTCTCATTGAATGATACCGAAATGCGAAATCGCAGAGAACATATATCTGCAGATTTTTTGTAATACCATTTTTGTTTAGCCGCCCTAATGATCCCGCTCATTTGATATTTTTGAGGTCTTGACCGCAATTTTCCAAGGAAGATGCTCTAATTTGGCCTTTGTATAAATGGTTCTATTTGGGTCTATGCTTTTCCAGGCCCCAATTTTATACTGAAGTACCCGGCATTTAAAATTCCTGATAAATAATATAATTCTTCCCCGAAAAGTTTCTGTGTAGGTCCATATGTTTCAATAGACCCCATACAGTGGTCCTGCACAATTTTCGAGTGTTTAATTACCTATCTCTGTTTTCTAAGCTGAATATCTACAATTCAGAACTTCATTTAGCATACAATGCAATAATATAGACCCCGTATAAATAAAGGGTGATTTTTTGAGGTTAGGATTTTCATGCATTAGTATTTGACAGATCACGTGGGATTTCAGACATGGTGTCAAAGGGAAAGATGCTCAGTATGCTTTGACATTTCATCATGAATAGACTTACTAACGAGCAACGCTTGCAAATCATTGAATTTTATTACCAAAATCAGTGTTCGGTTCGAAATGTGTTTCGCGCTTTACGTCCGATTTATGGTCTACATAATCGACCAAGTGAGCAAACAATTAATGCGATTGTGACCAAGTTTCGCACTCAGTTTACTTTATTGGACATTAAACCAACCACACGAATGCGTACAGAAGAGAATATTGCGTCTGTTTCTGAGAGTTTTGCTGAAGACCGTGAAATGTCGATTCGTCGCCGTTCGCAGCAATTGGGTTTGTGTTATTCGACCGCATGGAAGATTTTACGCAAAGATCTTGGTGTAAAACCGTATAAAATACAGCTCGTGCAAGAACTGAAGCCGAACGATATGCCACAACGTCGAATTTTCAGTGAATGGGCCCTAGAAAAGTTTGCAGAAAATCCGCTTTTTTATCGACAAATTTTGTTCAGCGATGAGGCTCATTTCTGGTTGAATGGCTACGTAAATAAGCAAAATTGCCGCATTTGGAGTGAAGAGCAACCAGAAGCCGTTCAAGAACTGCCCATGCATCCCGAAAAATACACTGTTTGGTGTGGTTTGTACGCTGGTGGAATCATTGGACCGTATTTTTTCAAAGATGCTGTTGGACGCAACGTTACGGTGAATGGCGATCGCTATCGTTCGATGCTAACAAACTTTTTGTTGCCAAAAATGGAAGAACTGAACTTGGTTGACATGTGGTTTCAACAAGATGGCGCTACATGCCACACAGCTCGCGATTCTATGGCCATTTTGAGGGAAAACTTCGGAGAACAATTCATCTCAAGAAATGGACCGGTAAGTTGGCCACCAAGATCATGCGATCAAGTCTAAAGTCTACAGAAATAAGCCAGCAACTATTCCAGCTTTGGAAGACAACATTTCCGAAGAAATTCGGGCTATTCCGGCCGAAATTCTCGAAAAAGTTGCCCAAAATTGGACTTTCCGAATGGACCACCTAAGACGCAGCCGCGGTCAACATTTAAATGAAATTATCTTCAAAAAGTAAATGTCATGGACCAATCTAACGTTTCAAATAAAGAACCGATGAGATTTTGCAAATTTTATGCGTTTTTTTTTTAAAGTTATCAAGCTCTTAACAAATCACTCTTTATCCCGGCTGATTTAGCGAATATCCAATGTTCAGCAATTACCATAAATTTGTCACGATTTTAATTATCTTTAAAAAATGTCCATTTTAATTTGTCAGGTCATTGAAAATTGTCGAAATTTGAAACCGAGAATAGAAGGTCCTTTTAAAAAAATCTTCTTAAAAACTAGTCCTACTTTTTAAATGATTTCAACATATAAACATTCGTTTTGCGAATATTTAAAATTTAATTCACAACCCCACCCCGCATCATTTTCAATTACTTACATATGGCTTGTCCTGAGGTAAACATGATAGCACAACAAACAGCTGACAGGCAACGGAAGGCACAGTGCAGGCTAAAGTCTCGGGCATATCCGGTTACAATGCCACAAATGATTTGGGCCATTTGCCCGATGAAATAAACATTGCGGGGACTGACACTGGAAAAAGCAAAGAGTCAAACAAAAACAACAATAGAACAAAATTTGTACTTACAACAACATCATTTTGGTGGCCACAACACCACCCACCAGCACTCCAAACAAATGCCAATATTGGGTCCATGCCACAAAAATATCCCTGAGGCAGACCAAATCAAATTCCATGATAAGTGACTGGAAATCAAAATTATATAGGAATTGGGTACATTCTTGCCGCCCTTCCACAGGGTCCTCAATATAACATTGGTTGGGTGAAATCGTTTGATTTGCTGTTAAACCTTCGGAATTACACTGGAATTCTTTTTCTGGATATAATTCGGGAGCGGTAAAAATTATACAGGCCATAAACCATGAGGCTGGTATTTTACAAAGGAAAATTATGAGTACCGTGCGTAGTTGCCACACTCCAAAGTCACCAATAATTTGACCAATTATATCCATGGGAGGGGATGCTGCTGAAGTGGGAGGAGGTTGAGGTGTCGTTACTGCACTGCCTGGAATGTGAAATTGGTTTGTCATGTCCTTTTCCAAGGCTAGACGTTGATGATTGTTCTCATTCGACTCCTTGACATAGGCCATATTGTGTTGCCCCAATTTGGGGGTATGCTGAGGCGACACCCTACTGGTTCCATTGGATTGGGGCATTTTTATTTGTGTTTGCTTTTCTGCTTGTTTTTCAATCCCTTAGCTTTATTTCGAAATGTCAACTCGTGGCTTATTGTTGTCCGCCGCTCCACTTCAGACTTCCATGTTTTTGTGCCAGCTATTGAAATATGAAAATAAAAAATATGTTCTGAATGAATTCGATGTTCGAACTTTCGTTTACAATTCATTTCAATTAACATCAATTGATTCGATTTATAGAAACAATTAACAGAACTGAATCTTTTGTGCTGGTGATTCGCCAGGCGGAGACAAGCCTTTCAAACCGCAATCATTTCTTGGGAATTGTAATTTTGTGATGAAGGGTAGAAGTGGAATGGGATAGTTTTAGCAGGGGATAACCTTGATTTGAAATTCAAATAAAAAATATTGAAATTAATATGTAAATAATATTCAAATTCCGCATTTCAAGATGATTACAACACCAACTAGATTGAAAATTTAAATCGTCGACGTAGTTTTCTCTTTCTAGACGTTGATTTAAAAAAAGTATTGGATTTTTATACCATACACAACTATGTTGTCAGGGTATTATAGCTTAGTGCAGCCCCAAGAGTTTGTAACGCCGAGAAATATTAGTCCTAGACACACCTTTAAGTATACCGATCGTCATATCTCGTCTAGAGTCGATCTAGACATGTGTGTCCGTCCGTCCATTATAAATTGTAAGCACGATACAGGCTACAGTTATAGACCAATCTTCATGAAATTTTGCATGTAGGATGGATTCGGCCCAATGAAGACCCCTATTGTTTTTGGTGAAGATCGGGTAATATTTAGGGGATGAAATGGACCAAATACTAAATTTTTGTCTGATTTTCTAGTCGCTCCAGAGGCCTCAATTATGACCCAAACATCGCGAATTTTTACATGGAGAAGGGGATTGATGAAGATCGGTCAATATTTAGCGGGTCAAATGGACCCTGACTTTTGTGTGAAAAATGACAAAATTTGGCGTATATATGGCGTTTACACCTGAAGGACATAGACCCGAGAAGTTTATAGTATATCCAAGAGGAGTGGGTGACCGTTAAATTGATACCAATTATATTGTCGTATGTAGTCGGATATTTACAGGTGCTTACGTACTCAGATATTATTTAATAGTCCATTACCACACTAGAGGGCGGAAATATAGCGCTGATCGCTTTGAAATTTCCCATGAGGTTCCACTTATGGTCAAGTAAAGCGCCTATAATTTTCGGTGATGATTAGATAATAATTTTGGGGTGAAGTGGACCGAAACCTTAATTTTTTTTTTTATTTTTCCGAGTCGATCTATAGGCCTTAATTGATAGCCGAACATCACAACACAACCCTCGGTGCACGGAATCTGGACAAGTAATTAGAAGGGCTATACTGAATATTAATAACATTTGTTGACCTCTAGTCGGTCAAGAGCGTGTAAATATAGGCGAAATATTGCCCAAGCTCAGAATATAGAACCACAGAAAGTTAGATGTCGTGGAATTTGTGTAGGGTATCGTATGGTCGGCCCCGTCCGACTATAATGCTTCGCTCACTGGTTTAAATAATAAATTTGTGGACCCTAGGAAGAGGCTTAGATTTTTTTTAATGTTCAGGAGTGGGGGTTTTAAATAATAATTTTCAAGATCCTTTTATATATAGGCGTGGATATATTAAAAACTATTTTTGAAGATTTTTATATAGGGGTGGATGGACCATCACAAGGCGTGGATTAAAAAAAGTAAATTTTAAGGAACCATCACAAGGCGTGGATTAAAAAAAAATTTAAGGGACCATCACAAGGCGTGTATTTTTATAACCTTCACCACACTGTGGTACAGGGTATTATGTCTTTGCGCATATGTTTGTAACAGGCAAAAGGAAACGAGATAGACCCATAGTTTCTTTTGAGAATATGCATAGAATCACTTTCTGAGTCGATTTATGCATGTCCGTCCGTCCGTCCGTCTGTCCGTTTGTAGATGTTAAATTGTAAACAAAGTACAGGTCGCATTTATAATCCGATTTGAATGAAATTTGGCACAAGTCACTTATTTGGCCCAAGGACGACCCCTATTGAAATTGGGAAAAATCAGTTCAGATTTTGATATAGCTCCCATATATATTTTCGTCCGATTTAAGGTAAATGGTGTACCAAAGTCCCTATATATCTTTCAATTTGCACGAAATTTTGACATATCGTACTGAATAAAGTCTAGAATTATGTGTGTTAAGTTTCCTGAAAATCGTCCAGATTTAGATATAGCTTCCATATATATTTTCATCCGATTTAAGGTAAATGGTGCATCAAAGTACCTATATATATTTCGATTTGCACGAAATTTGGCACAGCGTAATGAATAAGGTCTAGAATGATGTGTGATAAGTTTCGTGGAAATCGGTTCAGATTTGGATATAGCTCCCATTTATATTTTCCACCGATTTTATGTTAATGGTGCACCAATGTCCCTATATATCATTCGATTTGCACGAAATTTGGCATAGCGTACTGAATTGAGTTTAGAATGATGTGTGTTAAGTTTCGTGGAAATCGGTTCAGATTTAGATATAGGGAATGGCATGTTTATGGACCATGCCATCTATTGAATATACCCAAAGCGGTGAAGGATCTTTGACTTTACTTCTTTCCTTACTGGTTTTAATAATAATTTTCAAGGTTCATAGCTATGCGTAAAATGATTAAATAATAATTTGAAGGTAGCTGTCATATCTATTTCAAGTATTTGGAATGAACGGTGGAAGTTATAAAAATGTATCCTGGTCCCTCAATAATATTTTTAAGGACCTATACAGCCTTATTTATTTTTATACCCTCCAACATAGTATAGAGGGTATATTAATTTTGTCATTCCGTGTGTAACTCATCGAAATATTCATTTCCGACCCTATAAAGTGTATATATTCTTGATCAGGCCATGTCCGTCGACGATCTAGCCATGTCCGTCTGTCCGTCTGTTGTAATCACGCTATCTTCTGAAGGAATTGAAATAGGGTGCTGAAATTTTGCGCAGGTTTGTCTTTTGTCTGCAGGCAGGTCAAATTCGAAGATGGGATATATCAGTCCACGTTTAGGCATAGCTCCCATATAACAGTACCCTCCAATTTTCCGTATTTTGGGGTTCTTGAGCGCGTTTTTCAACCGAATACGCTGAAATTCGGTACATTGAGTTCTTATTGGGTACTAAATGTCTCCACAAAAAATATAAATATAGGTCTACTTTTTCTGGTAGCCCCCAATTTTACCTCCTAATTTTCAGTATATTGGGGGGTTTTGATCGTATTTTTCCACCGAATTAGCTGTAATTTAGTATTTTAAGTTCTTAATAGGCACCAAATCTCTCCACAAAAAATTATAAATATGGGTCCATTTTTTCGGATAGCCCCCATATAAGGGTACCCCCAAATTTCGGTATTTTGGGGTTCTTGAGCGCGTTTTTCAACCGAATTAGCTGCAATTTGGTATTTTGTAATCGTATATGGTAACAAATCTCCCAACTGATATTCCCCATGTTCGAGCTTGAACTAATTTTGGAAGAAATAATAAAATGGGCAAAGTTTGAATGAAATCAATTTTTTTTTGAAACAAATATCGTCTTAAGAAACATGGGGTCTAGGACCAATATTTAGAACCATAATCGGTTTGTAGGAATGTCGGTATAGGTACATTTTTTGGTATGTTCCCTATATTTTTATTTCAAGTACCTGTCAGTATATCTATGGTGGAGGGTATCCAAAGTTCGGCTCGGCCGAACTTAACGCTTTTTCACTTGTTAAAATTTATTTTCAGTGACCAATGAATGGTATGGAGTTATTTTATTTAAATTATTTCTCTTTGTTATTATTATTTTCATTATCACTTATTTCGCAATTCAATATTTTCCACATGTTTGTTTGTTGTTATTTTGGTAATCACATGTAACACCAACTAAATTGGCTGATGAAATTTCAAATCTTTTATTAAACAAATGTTTGTAATTAAAGTCAAACATTTTTTAAATATTTTTAGAATCTTTGCTGGATGTCTGGCTGGCATGATTCCTGACCAGATTCAACTGAAGTTATTTTTGAAGAAATATAATCGATTTAATCTGAATCGAACTTTTTTTAACTCTTAACACTTTCTACATTTTTACAATGTTTTATTTACATTCGTACAATACCTATATATGTATATGAAATGCCTTTGTTTACATTGTTTGTTTGTTATTTTGTTTTACTTTTTAGAACCTGTCGAAAATGAAGCATGGTATAAGAAATGTCACGTGTGTAAATAAAAATACAGTTTTAGGGATGACATATAAGAAATAGAGGGGGAAGTAAGGTGGGAGTAAAAAATTGAGTAATTTTAAGAATATTTTACTTAGGTCAAAATGGAAGCTTTAGCGCACAATTATACCCTCTACCATTTCAGAAAACAAATTGAATAATTTGATAATTTTCGGTTACCCATTTAGATCCCTATATAATGCCTCTTGAACAGTGCTCCACCGGAAGCATTGGCTTTTATTTATCGAGTACGTTTAATATTTTTTATATTTTTTTTAATTAGAAATATTATGGAATATTATCTAATAAGTTTTTAACGATCGAAATATTTGGTTTTATAAAAAGAGATACTAATTATTTTAGGGTGTTAATTAATAAAACAAATATTTGCACGAGTTCTGCTCTATTAGCGAAATAAAGATATTTAGTTTTTTTTTTTGCGCAGTTCATCATCATCAGGAAAAAAATAAAATATTTGCACAATTTATTAATGAAAATAAGCATATAACGAATTCTATAAAAATCAACTTGTTAATTGTAGGTGTCGAAAATAGGTACGACATATGTCTCCAAAATAATAAATTAGGTGCTAATTATTGTTTGGTGTCAAAAATTGTCGCAAATTTTAAAGGAACCACCCAGTTCTTACTCAAAAAATCTACCAAACCTTTTTTGTAAATTTAAATTATTAAAAATATATTTATTACAAATTTTTTTAAAAATTGTCTTTCAAGGCCTAATTCTAGTTGTATATTTAAAAACCAGTGAGCGGAGCAGTATAGTCGGACGGGGCCGACCATACGATACCCTACACAACTACCACGGAATTCTAACTTTCGGCGGAAGTTTACTCCGACGTTTACTCGTGATATTGCATCCTCTTGCCCGATTAGAGGTCAACAGAACCTTTTCCTTGTATTTTCGAATATTCAGTAAAGCCCTTCTAATTACTTGTCCAGATTCCCTTCACGGTGGGTTGTGTTGTGATGTTCGGATAATATTCGACTCGAAAATACACAAAAAAAAAAGTTTTCGGTCCATTTCATCTCAAAATTTTAATCTGATCATCACCGAAAATTATAAGCGTTGTCCTTGACCACAACTGGAACTTCATGAAAAATTTCAAAGCGATCAGCGCTATATGTCTGTTCTCTAATTTGGCAATGGGTTACTAAATAATATCTGAATACGTAAGCACCTGTACATATTTGAGTGTAGCTCCCACATCCGAGTACATACGACAATATAATTGGTATCAATTTAAAGGTCAACCACTCCTCTTGGATATACTATTAACTTCTCGGCTCTATGTCCTTCAGGGGCAAATATATACGCTATAGAATACAAATTTTGTCATTTTTCACACAAAAGTCAGGGTCCATTTGACCCGCTAAATATTGACCGATCTTTACCAAAACTGGCATGATTACTCTTTGGCCCAATCCCCTTTTCCATGTAAAAATTCGAGATGTTTGGCCATAATTGCGGCCTCTGGAGCAACCAGAAAAACCGAAAAAATTAAGTATTTGCTCCATTTCATCCCCTAAATATTAACCGATCTTTACCAAAAACAATAGGGGTCTTCATTGGCCAGAACCCATCCTACATGCAAAATTTCGTGAAGATTGGTCCATAACTGTGGCCTGTATCGTGTTCGACTCAGCTAGTCGAGATATGACGATCGGTATACTTAAAGGTGGGTCTAGGACCAATATTTCGCGGCGTTACAAACTCTTGGGGCTGCACAAAGCTATAATACCCTGACAACATAGTTGTGTAGGGTATAAAAATCAGGTACCTTAGGAAGTCGTGGATTAAAAAAAAATAAGGACCAACAGAAGGCGTGGATTTTTTAAAAGTTCAAAAGTCGGACGGGACCGACTATATGATACCCTTCACCACTTTGGGTATATACAAGAGATGTTAATATCTACAATATCCTATAGATAGAACTGACATAGACTCTTTGGAGGACCATTGAGATGGAATCGGGCGAAATTAAATGTGCTATCTAGATAGATATTTGAACCAATCGAAAATAACCCCATACACAAACTATTCTGAAATCAAAGAAAAATTGCATGTCAAAGGGCAGACTTGGATTCTTTGGTGTATGAAATCGAGTAAAATTATGTATAGGAGCTATATATAAACACATGGACCTAATTGAGCAACCGTTGCATACACCATTTGTTTTTTGTTATCACTCTATATTCAATTTAATACCATCGGCCAAATTTCGTGTAAATCGATCAAACATTGGCCCTTCGGTTCACCAATTACATAAAATCGAACGAAAATATATGTAAGACCTATATCAAAATCTGAACCGATTTCAACAAACCTTATCACACATCACTATTTCCTCAATTGTATTCGCTATGCAAAATGTTGTCTCTATCGGACAAATATTGGGAGTT
This sequence comes from Musca vetustissima, assembly GCF_032173495.1. Lineage (NCBI taxonomy): Eukaryota > Metazoa > Arthropoda > Insecta > Diptera > Muscidae > Musca > Musca vetustissima. The sequence continues at coordinate 144,529 of NW_026873890.1, forward strand.
TGGCGGATCATTCACAAAAAATCGGTCGAAACTATATATGGGAGCTATATCTAAATTTGAATCGATTTTAACAAAAATTCGCAGGCGTCAGTCTGGACCTAATTCAGTACTCTGTGCCGAATTTTGTCCCAATCGGACAAATATTGGGAGTTTGGTGCATCATTCACATAAAATCATTGATATGGGAGCTATATCTAAATCTGAACCGATTCCAACAAAACTTCGCATACATAAGAATGGATCTAAATCAGTGCGCTGTGAAAACATTTTGTCCCAATCGGACAAAATATTGGGAGTTTGGTGCATCATTTACATAAAATCGGACGAAACTATATATGGGAGCTATATCTAAATCTCAACCGATTCTAACAAAACTTCGCGTACATCAATCTGGACCTAATTCAGCCCAATCGGACAAATATTGGGAGTATGGTGTATCATTCACAAAAAATCGGACGAAACTATATATGGGAGCTATATCTAAATTTGAATCGATTTTAACAAAAATTCGCAGGCATCAGTCTGCACCTAATTCAGTACTCTGTGCAGAATTTTGTCCCAATCGGACAAATATTGGGAGTTTGGTACATCATTCACATAAAATCGGACGAAACTATATATGGGAGCTATATCTAAATCTGAACCGATTCCAACAAAACTTCGCATACATAAGAATGGATCTATATCAGTGCGCTGTGAAAACATTTTGTCCCAATCGGACAAATATTGGGAGTTTGGCGGATCATTCACAAAAAATCGGACGAAACTATATATGGGAGCTATATCCAAATCTCAACCGATTCTAACAAAACTTCGCGTACATCAATCTGGACCTAATTCAGCCCAATCGGACAAATATTGGGAGTATGGTGTATCATTCACAAAAAATCGGACGAAACTATATATGGGAGCTATATCTAAATATGAACCGATTTTAACAAAAATTCGCAGGCATCAGTCTGCACCTAATTCAGTACTCTGTGCAGAATTTTGTCCCAATCGGACAAATATTGGGAGTGTGGTGCATCATTCACATAAAATCGAACGAAACTATATATGGGAGCTATATCTAAATCTGAACCGATTCCAACAAAACTTCGCATACATAAGAATGGATCTATATCAGTGCGCTGTGAAAACATTTTGTCCCAATCGGACAAAATATTGGGAGTTTGGTGCATCATTTACATAAAATCGGACGAAACTATATATGGGAGCTATATCTAAATCTCAACCGATTCTAACAAAACTTCGCGTACATCAATCTGGACCTAATTCAGCCCAATCGGACAAATATTGGGAGTATGGTGTATCATTCACAAAAAATCGGACGAAACTATATATGGGAGCTATATCTAAATATGAACCGATTTTAACAAAAATTCGCAGGCATCAGTCTGCACCTAATTCAGTACTCTGTGCAGAATTTTGTCCCAATCGGACAAATATTGGGAGTGTGGTGCATCATTCACATAAAATCGAACGAAACTATATATGGGAGCTATATCTAAATCTGAACCGATTGCAACAAAACTTCGCATACATAAGAGTGAACCTAAATCAGTGCGCTGTGAAAACATTTTATCCCAATCGGACAAATATTGGGAGTTTGGTGCATCATTTACATAAAATCGGACGAAACTATATATGGGAGCTATATCTAAATCTGAACCGATTGTCTCCAATTTCAATAGGGTTCGTTCTTGGGCCAAATAAGTGAACTTACCAAATTTCATTCAAATCGACCTGTACTTTGTTCACAAAAAGTACATTCTATGCATATTCTCAAAAGGAACCATGGGTCTATCTCGATTCCTTTTGCCTGTTACAGTTTGCCAGTATTTGCCAATTTTAGTTCGTGGCGCTGATACCATTTAATATCACATTGAACTTTATTGGGGGTCTATTTTATTGGCATGTCGCCACAATTGCGGGTGTGATTTATTACACTGAAATAAATTTTATGTATTATTTTACCTATAATCTGTGTTTAGATATTTTTTGATATTTTGTGTCTGGACGCGATTGGTTAGATTCATTTATATAGATACTATGTAATGATGACATTATTCATGAAGAGTTAAAATTACTTTACGATCCATGAAAGAACTATTGAAAAAAAACTGCACTTATGAAAGCTTTATTTCTAATCTTTATAGTATTCAAAAAATTTTAATACCACAAACATTTTTTTTGAGTACTACAAAGATTAGAAATAACACCTCCATAAGTGAATTGTACAAGTCAATAGTTTTGAAAGATGAAAAAAAGTTTTGTTTAAATTCCATATACGATAAATCATCCACTTTCTGATAAACCGTTCTGATAGCAAACACAACAAGTTATCCCTTTGCTTATCAAACATTTCCATATCTATAAAATTTTACTCTCTGAATAGATTTTACATAGTCCTAACTGATATTAAAAATACAAAAACGGCACACTTAAGAGTGACGAAAGATATAATTTTAGTTCTGAGCGATTGTAGAAATAATTAAAAACCAGTGAGCGGAGCAGTATAGTCGGACCATATAATACCCTACACCATTGTTGGACCTTTAATTGTGGCCTATAGATCGACTCAAAAAAAAAAACACAAAAAGTTAAGTTTTCGGTCCACTTCATCCCAAAATTATTATCTGATTATCACCGAAAATTATAGGCGTTGTCCTTGACCATAACTGGAATCTCATGGAAATTTTCAAAGCGATCAGCGCTATATTTCCGCTCTCTAGTGTGGGTTTGGGTTACTAAATAATGTCTGAATACGTAAGCACCTGTAAATATTTAAGTGTAACTCCCACATCGGAGTACATACAACTGTATACTTGGTATCAATTTAAAGGATTGACGCCATAGAACACAAATTTTGTCATTTTTCACACAAAAGTCAGGGTCCTTTTAACCCGCTAAATATTGACCGATCTTTATCAAAACAGGCATGCTTATTCTTAGGCCCGATCCCAAATTCGCGTTATTTGGGCCATAATTGCGTCCTCTGGAGCGACCAGAAAATCAGGCAAAAATAAAGTTTTAGGTCCATTTAATCCCCTAAATATTAAACGATCTTTTCCGAAAACAATAGGGGTCTTCATTAGCAAGAACCCATTCTACATGCAAAATTTCGTGAAGATTGGTCCATAACTGTGCCTGTATCGTGTTTACAAATTATAATGGACAGACGGACGGACGGACACACATGTCTAGATCGACTCAGCTAGTCGAGATATGACGATCGGTATACTTAAAGGTGGGTCTAGGACCAATATTTCGCGGCGTTACAAACTCTTGGGGCTGCACAAAGCTATAATACCCTGACAACATAGTTGTGTAGGGTATAAAAATTTATTTTATATTGAACTTTATTGGGGGTCTTTTTTTATTGGCATGCCACAAAATGTGCGGGTGTGTGTCACGCCCCTATTGTATGTTCAACAATGATGTTCCAAAGGAATAATAGAAATATAATGAATGCAATATGTAAATTCCTAAACATTATTAGTGATTATATTTTTATTAAAATACACTAATCCGGACAATTGATTGCCGACCCCAATATGGCTTGACGAATCATCCAGATTATCAAGGTTTTAAATTGATTTTAGTGAAAATTTCAATAGTTTTAATAAAATATGACATTATTCATTTCAAACCAAACCCATTTGCTTGAAACATGATGTTTTGAATTAAATTAATATTTGTTGTTAAAATGCTATTCGTCATTATTGAAATAATACTCTCACATACAACATAATCTCAATATTTTATTCGTAATCAAAAAAAAATATATATATATATATATATTTTATTTGAAATAATATATTTCCACACAAGGGGTACATTAACCTCTTATCGTATTTCTGAACATGTGGATCCAAGCGGTCTGTGTCAAATTTTAGCAGCAAACAATGTCTAGTATAAAAAACTTAGTGAATTGCAAAAAATTGATTGATGTTTAATAAAACTTATTTTTATTTTTTATACAAATGAAATTTGACGATTTTTTTGTTCCGAGGAAGAACCGTATTAAAATTGATGGAAATCGGTTCAGATTTAGATATATGTAGCTCTTATATATTATATTTTCGTCCGATTTCCTGTAAGTAGTACACAAAAAGCCCAAAGTTTGTCCGACTTGTAGTATATTTACATATAGTTCACATATACAATTTATTCCGATCTTATGTAAATACTACATAGATTGCCTAATAAATTGTTTAGGATTGAAGCCCGAAGGACAAAATTTTGTACTCATACATAATAATTACAATTAACCAAAAACAAATAAAAACCAGTAAGGAAAGTAGTAAAGTCGGACGGGGCCGACTATATGATACCCTTCACCACTATGGATATATTAAACAGGACTATTAACATGAAATTGGATGAAATAAAATATGTGATATTTATCTAAATGTGAATCTACCTATATATCCATAAGTTATATAAATCGACTTCAATCAAATATAAATAGGTTATCTGTTGGGCTATGTCTGTACTTCTAGAAAACGCAACTACGTAATTCTATGCTCAATTTTGTACGTTGTGCAAAATTTGATGTCAACCTGACTAGCATGAAGAGTTTGATGTCCAATTTACTTAAAATCGGTCGAAAATATATATGGAAGCTCTATCCAAATATATCGAAGGATATATAGGGACTTTGGTGCACCATTTACATGAAATCGGACGAAACTATATCTGAATCTGGGCCGATTTTCTCGAAACTGGGCAGACATCATTCTAGGCTCAATTCAGTACGTTATGCCAAATTTCCTGCAAATCGAAAGATATATAGGGACTTTGGGGCACCATTAACATGAAATCGGACGAAACTATATATGGGAGCTATATCAAAATCTGGACCGATTTTCGCGAAACTGGGCAGACATCATTCTAGCCTCAATTCAGTACGTTATGCCAAATTTCATGCATATCGAAAGATATATAAGGACTTTAGTACACCATTTACCTTAAATCGGAGGAAGATATATACGGGAGCTATATCTAAATCTGAACCGATTTTCACGAAACTTTGCACACATCATTCTAGACTTAATTCAGTGCGCTATGCCAAATTTCGTGCAAATCGAAAGATATATAGGGACTTTGGTACGCCATTTACCAAAAATCGGCCGAAACTATATATGGGAGCTATATCTAAATCTGAACCGATTTTCACGAAACTTGGCACACATCTTTCGTGGCTCAATTCAGTACGCTATGCCAAATTTCGTGCAAATCGAAAGATTTTCAGGGTCTAAAGTCCGTAAATCGGGCGAAACTATATATGGGAGCTATATATAAATCTGAACCGATTTTCACGAAACTTGGCACACATCTTTCGTGGCTCAATTCAGTTCGCTATGCCAAATTTCGTGCAAATCGAAAGATTTTCAGGGTCTAAAGTCCGTAAATCGGCCAAAAATATATATGGGAGCTATATCTAAATCTGAACCGATTTTTCCCAATTTCAATAGGGTTCGTCCTTGGGCCAAACAAATGAGCTGTGCCAAATTTCATCCAAATCGGATCATAAATGCGACCTGTACTTTGTTTACAATTTAACATGGACAGACGGACATGCATAAATCGATTCAGAAAGTGATTCTATGCATATTCTCAAAAGGAACCATGGGTCTATCTCGATTATTTTTGCCTGTTACAAACATATGCACAAAGACATAATACCCTGTACCATTAATCAAGTTAAGTTCGGGCCGGCGGGTGTCATTGCTAACATTCGAAAATTAATTTTCAAATTACAGACACATAGCTAGGAGAAATTAATTCTAAACATGTTCCGGGGAGAAGTAATTTCTTCGTCAATAACCTAGAAAATGAGAAAAAAATCCTTAAAATACCGAAAATTGTGCCGAACCTCCATATTAATGGTTATGTCAAATCATGGGCATATAATGATTATTTACTGCGTAAATTTATGCCAGCCTCCTAAACTCCGTAACGTCTAGAGCCTTTTCGGTTGGAAAATGCTGACTCAAAATACCGAAAATTCGGTTGTACAAATATATTCTATTTTCAATACCAATAATTTTAAGAGAGTAGCAATTTATGTGCAAAATTGCATTTCTATCTGAAATATTGCTAGCTGGTGATTTGAATGGTGATTTGAACACACAGACAGACGAACGCAACTAAATCTCTATATAAATGTACTGATCAAGAATATATATTTTATGAGGTCTGCTACAAATATTTCAAAGTATTCCAAAAACAATAAAAATTACCACAAATGAATTACCCCAGGCATATGGCCCTTGAAAAAAATACTTTAAGCTATCAAAATCCATTCTTTTTGAGGGTCCTTGAAAAATATTCTTTATGACCCCTAAAAAATATAATAAAAAACGATGCCTATTGGTGGCACTTGAAAATTATTTTTTAAAATAATTCAAACTCATGGAAAGTCCATAATGGAACCTTGAAAGAATACGAGAGCATTGTTCTTTTAAAAAATCCACGCTTTGGATAAAACATGTTCTTAGTAAAAATCTACACTTATGGAGGGAGCTTAAATATATACGATAAATAATCCATGCTTATAGAAGGTCATTGAAAAATATTCTATGCTTATGAAGGGTCCTTGAAACCAATATTATTTTAAAAATCGACGCTTATTGATGGTCTTTGAGACATATTCTTTAAATAATTTACGCTTCTTAGTGGTCCTTGAAAACTATTCTTTAACAATTCCACGTTTATAAATTGTCCTTGAAAAGGTATGTTCACGTTTATGAACGAACCTTGAAGGAACATTCTTTAAAAAATTAACTCTTGTAAAAGTTCCTTTAACAAATATTCTTCAAAAAATTCTGGACAAAAAGTTGCATAAAAAATTCACTCTTAGAAATTTTTGGTTCTTCAAAAATATCCTTTAAAACAATCAATGCTTACAGGTGTCCTTTAAAAAATAAGCCTTAATAAATCCACGCTTATGGAGAATCCTTAAAAAATATTATTTAAAAAATTCTCGTTTATAAATGGTCCTGGTTAATCCACTCTCACCGAGGCCTTTGAACACATGTTCCTTATGGATGGTTCCAGACAAAATATATATTTTTAAAAATCAACTCTGTTGGAGAGTATTTGATAAATATATAAAAAAAACAGTAAGGGAAGTAGTAAAGTCAGAAGGAGCCGACTATATTATACCCATCACCACTTTGAGTATATTCAACCATTAAAATGTGTAAAATATTTGTTAAACGACTGAAATCAATCATAGACATGTCATTCTGCAACCTAGTCTTTTGTTTCCAATGGGACAACATTATATAACTCGATTTAAAACAAATCTCAATCGGACACACAAAATCTCAATTGCGGCCCAATTGGTCGAATATATATAGACAATAGGCTAAAAAATGCAATCTGATCAACATTATGGTTTTGGTACACCATTTACATGAAATCAGGCGAAAGTATATATCGAAGCTATATCCAAATCCGAACATATTTCAACGATTAAGGTTGTACTAACTTCAGTACGTTTTGTGCATAGCGACCATATTTTTGGGTTCTTGATGCATTATTTACCTTAAATCTGATGAAAGTATATATGGGAGCAATATTTTGTGCCTATTGGCCATATTTTGGGTCTTTGGTTCATTATTGATTTAAAATCTGACGTAAGTATATATGGAGCTATATATAAATCAGAATCGATTTCAACGAAACTTTCCACATGCTAGATTATACATATACATACAATCGGCTTTATTTTGGGTCTTTGGTACACCATTAACTTAAAATCGGATGAAATTATATATGGGAGCTATATTTAAATCTGAACTGATTTCAACAAAACTTGGTACACAGTAGGTTATACTAACTTAAGTACGTTGTTTAAAATTGTGTGTCAATTGCCATATTTTGGGGCTTTGGTGCACCATTTACCTTAAATCGGACGAAAATATATATGAGAGCTATATCTAAATCAGAACCGATTTCAGTGAAACTTTCCACACAGTAGGTTTTATTAACTTTAGTACGTTGTACAACATTTTGTGTCAATCGGCCATATTTTGGAGATTTGGTGCACCATTTACATAAAATCGGACGAAAATATTTATGGGAGTTATATATAAATCCGAACCGATTTTTCTCAATTTCAATAGGGTTCGTCCTTGGGCCAAACAAATGAGCTGTGCCAAATTTCACCCAATTCGGATGATAAATGCGACCTGTAGTTTGTTTACAATTTAACATGGACAGACAGGCAGACAGACGGACATGAACCATTAGTCTCTCTCGATTCCTTTTGCCTGTTACAAGCATATGCACAAAGACATAATGCCCTATGCCACAGTGTGGTGAAGGGTATAAATACAGGGTTTGAAACAGTATTTCTTAAAAATCAAAACTTATGAAGGGTTTTTGAACAAGTTTTTTTAACTCCACAATTACATATGATTTTTGAAAAATATATATTTTTATTGCACCACCTGTCGAATGAAGTTCAAACTACACTGATTCTC
>NW_026873891.1:0-15225 GCF_032173495.1 Musca vetustissima
CCATATTTACGCCTGTCGGTGGTGGATGAAAACAAAATGTATTCGATTTTAGCAACAACAATTATTGTTAACGCGGAATATTAAAATACTCTGGTTTCCGAAAAACCGACTGGCATTCAGTTGGCGTAACTAGTTTTATTGACGACCTACACACGCAAACATGCATCTGGAGCAATTGGTAACCACGATGCGGTGTAGCATATACAAATACAAGTACATTGGTGCGTTTACGTTTGGTAATGTTGGCAGTGGATCTATTGCATAGATAACTACATCCTGCAGCTAAGGTTGGAAATCTCATTTTTACTTGTGTTCATGTCTCATGCTTATGTTGTTGCAAAAAAATATTTTTTTCTACAACTAACAACAACAGGAACACTGAAATTTTAAACTATATAATAAACTGTAGCAATGTCACCCGAAGAGTAAGGCCAACACCATCCACCATTGAAAAATAAATAAACCTAAAACTAAGGTATCCAGGACACGCACATTTCAATTTTACCATAGCCTGCAATAACATGCAGAATGTCGATATACACACCAGTAAAATTATTTCAATTGTGTCAGTTTATGGCCATATTACGCCTGGGGCTTTGTTACTGGAAAAACGAAAAAATATTTGCCGAAAAACTTTAGCCCAGAAAAAAGAGGAAAGGACAAATTTATGCATGTGTCTACATCTATGCCGTCGAAAAATATTCAATTTATAGTCAATATTAAAATCGTGATTTTGTGTCATTCGCTTTCACATTGAGGTTTTTTCGTCGACATCAAGTGTTCAATAAAGTTTGTTTTTGTAATGGCATTAAATTGAAAATGATTTGCATAAAAATAATTAAATTATTTCTAGTTATGGACAACCTAATGGTCACTAAGGTGAAAACACTTTTCAAAGCACATATATATATATATATATATATATTAGTTATTTTTCGCGAAGGATAACATGATAACCTTGTTTACAGTTGCACATCGAAACTCTCTTTATACTTTATTTAGAATGCGGTAAAAATGACTGATCTAGTCTTGTGTAAAAGAAACTTTGTATGCTCTTCACCACACTATGGTACATCGTATTATGTCTTTTTGTATATGCTTGTAACAGGCCAAAGGAGACAAGATAGACACATGGTTTCTTTTGAGAATGCGCATTTGGATGGAATTTGGTACAGCTCATATATTTGGCCCAAGGACGAACCCAATTGAAATTGGTGAAAATCAGTTTAGATTTAGATATAGCACCCAAATGTATATATTCATCCCATTTTTCTAAATGGTGCACCAAACACGCAGTATTTGTCCGCGACAAAATTCTTCACAGCGTATTGTCTTATTTCCAGTTTAATATCTGAAAGGTTTTGTTGTAATCGATTTTCGTACGATTTACGGTAAATGGTAAACCAAGTCCCTTATATATCATTCGTTTTGTACAAAATTTGGGATATCGTACAAAATTAACGTTTGTTAAGTTTCGTATTTTCGTCCGATTTAATGAAATTGTGCATCAAAGTCCTTATACATCTTTCGATTTTTACGAAATTCGGCATATTGTACTGAATAAAATCCAGAATAATGTGTGTTAAGTTTCGTGAAAATTGGTTCAGATTTAGATATACACTGATGCACATTCCTATAAACGCACTTCATTTTCTTCCTTATTTTTGCTATATTATTCTTGTTCTCATTCAAAAGCAAAATTTAACTTTATTATTAATAAGATGAAGCATAACGGTACTTTTTATACCCTTCACCACACTGTGGTACAGGGTATTATGTCTTTGTGCATATGTTTGTAACAGGCAAAAGGAAACGAGATAGACACATGGTTCCTTTTGAGAATATGCATAAGAATCACTTTTTCAAGTCGATTTGTGCTTGTCCGTCCGTCCGTCTGTTGGTGTTAAATTGTAAACAAAGTACAGGTCGCATTTATAATCCGATTTGGATGAAATTTGGCATAGGTCACTTATTGGCCCAAGGACGAACCCTATTGAAATTGGGAAAAATCAGTCCAGATTTAGATATAGCTCCATATATAGTTTCGTCCGATTTAGTGTGATAAATTTTCAAAGTCCCTATATATCTTTTGATTTGCACGAAATTCGGCACAACGTACTGAACTAAGCCTAGAGTGATGTTGCCAAGTTGTTGGCGGAGATTAAATTTAGATTTAGATATAGCTCCCATATATAGTTTCGTCCAAATTTGTAGTGTAAATGGTACCCAAAGTCCCTATATATCTTTCGATTTGCACGAAATTTGGCATAACGTACTGAACTAAGCCTAGAGTGATGTCTGCTAAGTTTCGAAAAAATTGGTCCAGATATTCCCATATATAGCTCGTCCGATTTCATGTAAATGGTGCCCCAAAGTCCCTATATATCTTTAGATTTGCACGAAATTTGGCATAACGTACTGAATTGAGCCCAGAATGATGTCTGCCAAGTTTCGAGAAAATCGGTCCAGATTTAGATATAGCTCCCATATATAGTTTCGTCCGATTTCATGTAATGGTGCCCCAAAGTCTCTATGTATCTTTTGATTTGCACGAAATTTGGCATAACGTACTGAATTAAGCCTAGTGTGATGTCTGCCAAGTTTCGAGAAAATCGGTCCAGATTTAGATATAGCTCCCATATATAGTTTCGTCCAATTTCATGTAAATGGTGTCCAAAGTCCCTATTTATCTTTAGATTTGCACGAAATTTGGCACAACGTACTGAATTGAGCCTAGAATGATGTCTGCCAAGTTTCGAGAAAATCGGTCCAGATTTAGATATAGCTCCCATATATAGTTTCGTCCGATTTCAAGTAATGGTGCCCCAAAGTCTCTATGTATCTTTTGATTTGCACGAAATTTGGCATAACGCACTGAATTGAGCCTAGAATGATGTCTGCCAAGTTTCGAAAAAATCAGTACCAGATTTAGATATAGCTCCCATATATAGTTTCGTTCGATCTCATGTAAATGGGGCACCACATATATCTTGCGATTTGCACGAAATTTGGCATAACGTACTGAACTAAGCCTAGAGTGATGTCTGCTAAGTTTCGAGAAAATCGGTCCAGATTTAGATATAGCTCCCATATATAGTTTCGTCCGATTTCATGTAAATGGTGCACGTAAGTCCCTATATATCCTTCGATTTGCACTGAATTGAGCCTAGAGTGATGTCTGCCAAGATTCGAGAAAATTGGTCCAGATTTTTAAATAGCTCCCACATATATAGCTCACATATTTTAAGTAATTGACGCACCAAGGAACCAATAGGAACAAAACTTTCTGAAATTAGTATATCCTAACCTGTGACAAGTTTGCTTGAAATCGCTTAATATTTGGATAGAGCTTCCATATATATTTTCGCCCGATTTCAAATAAATTGGGCATCAAACTCCTCATGTTAGTCAGATTGACATCAAATTTTGCACAACGTACAAAATTGACAATAGAACTACGTAGTTGCGTTTTCTAGAAGTACAGACATAGCCCAACGTATGACCTATTTATATTTGTTTGAAGTCGATTTACATATTTTATGGATATATCCAGGTATATTCACATTATTACATATATTATTTCATCCAATTTCATGTTAATAGTCCTGTTTAATATACCCATAGAGGTGAAGGGTATCATATCATATATACGGTCATACAGTAAAGTACGTTTATAGGAAAATGGCCTTAAAAATGGATGTTCAATTTCAAAATTAACTAAAAACATAAATAAAGTACAAATTAATTATTTTTTGTTAATACTATTTTAAGAGAAGCCTTAATAATTTAACAAACAATTTTGTAGCCCTCTAATAATTTTCTTATTTATTTTTTCCCTTGTTATAAAAAAGTACAGTGCGTTTATAGGAATATGTACCAGTGTAGCTCCAAAATATATTTTCGTCCGATTTAATGTAATGTATATATACACAACTTTTGTTGTTATTTAAGTAAACAAAATGAAACAAAAATTTATTCAGTTTCCCAAAAGGGTATCTATATTCCGTTCCATATGGATACACTCTGTACTTTATTCATAAAACGGCAAACATAGTTGTTCTAGTAATGCCAGTTTAAAATTTTACGTTGTGTTTACAAAAGATTTTTTTGTTCAAATTACCGTCGTAGTTGTTTCTTAAGAAATTTTGGACAATTCTAAAATTAAATATATAAAATGTTTTTGTCAGTATTTAATATATTCAATTGTAAAAATGTATAACATCGTTTAAGAAAAATAAATAATCGTTTTGTGGAGCTATTTTCTTTTTACTTCGTAAATAATAATTATAAAAATCTAAATGTTTCTGAACTGAAAATACGTAAAAGTACATAGTATGAAAAAAATATTTTTCTCTTTTCTTATTGAAGTTGTAGCCCTTAAAAGGGCTGGTGGGTTTCCTTGCACACTTTTTGGGCTCAGTTTTCATTACTTTATTACATACCGCACTATAAGTGTTATCTAATATTAGCCAAAATCCGACTCAGATTTTTTTCAAATTTTCTTGTATTACTGTAAATATTTCTTACATTTAAAAACAATGAATAACCAATATTCTTTTGAAGCATTCCATATTATGGTGCAATGACATTGCCACTTTGCACACCCCTCCAAACATAGGGAAAAAGCGTTAACTTCAGTCACTATTTAGTATATCAGTATTCATAGGAATACTGATGGTTACTTCAAATTAAAGACAACACTATGCAGAATGTTTTCCATCTATCTCAGAAACGTTGTCTTGCATAGCAATATTGTTGATGTACAATTTTCGGCATTGTAGGTTTTTTTTATACCCTCCACCATAAGGTGGAGTGTACAGATTTTTGTAATGCTGAAAATCTAGAATTTGATGTTTATGAGCGAGTCTTGTTTTTATTTTTGTCTTCTAAAGTTTCGGGGGATAAAAATTTATTAATAATTGAATTCGTAAAAAAAATTAAATTAAATGCACATATAAGCTTGACTTTCGGATTTAATTAAATGTTTCCCAATATATTTAGACAACCCAAATATTAAGTTAGCTTTTTATACCATCCAAGGTTTAAGATAGAACTTTGATATTTGCACATAATTTCTATTACTCGTAAGATATTTGGTATTGAAAATGTTCAATTTCGGATCGCTTTTTATGGTACCCCCAATATTAAACAGGATTGCTTCTAATTTAAAATTATTATGGCTAAAATTATGATTAAAATTATTATGGCTGTAATTTTATATTCCGCAAAGGTTCCAAATGCTGTGGGCACGTTTTTAAATCTAATCGGCTATAATTTGAGATAGCTCGCATATAACGGTACCCACAATGTTTGGTATTTCGGGGAGTTTGGTCCAGTGTTTCAACCAAACTTGGATTACTATTTTGGATGATCCAAATCTTTTTACCAAAAATGATCAATATTGGTCCATGTTTCCGTATAACTGTACACCCTATAGTTCAGTATTTCCTCATGTGGTGTCAAATTTTCCTACCAAAAATTGAAATATACAGGTCCCGCTCCTTTTTGGGTATTCTAAAGACTTTGACCGACTTCTCTCATAGAGTTGGCCTAACGTACATATTAGGCCCCATACATGTTTCCCGTTTAATTTTGCAGATTTTTATAATTATTTACTTTCCATATGAACTTAGTGGTAGAATTTGCAAATAAAATATTTTGGTACATTAGTGATACACATTTTTGATATCGGATATTGTGTTTACAAGTTCAAAGACATTGACCAACGATTAGGCATATAACATTTTAGGTACTTTAAGGAGCTATTATTATTTATTATTTTAAAGTACAATAATCTAGGACATGGATCTGAGAATCAGAACGCAATACCGAATGTCTTCTGATTTTCATCCTTAAAAAATGTAAGTGCATTTTATAGAAAACGTGTACTAACAATGATCGCGTGTACATTCAACGATATACTCCTCAATTATTTTTTGTACTCTCACCAAAAAGTTTCAATACAATGTCAATCCAATTGAAAAAAAAAAATATTTTGAAAATATTCAATAATTGACAAATGAAGGCTTAAAGGAATGATAAGCTGTCTGCCAAGTTTCATGAAAATCCGCCCAGATTTAGATATAGCTTCCATATATAGTTTCCTCCGATTTTATGTAAATGGTGCACAAAAATCCCTATATATCTTCCCATTTGCACGAAATTTGGCATGACGTATTGAATTGAGCCTAGAGCGATGTCTGCCAAGTTTCGTGAAAATCGGTTCAGATCTAGATATATATTTTTTCGTCCGATTTAATTTAAATAATGTGCCAAAGTTCTTATGTTGCATAACGTACTGAATTTAGTCCAGAATTTTGTGTGCAGAGTTTCGTAAAAATCGGTTGAGAATTAGATATAGCTGATATGAAATAATTGACGCACCAAGAAACCAATATATGGCTGATAGGAACTAAACGTACCGAAATTAGTATAACATAACCTGTGACAAGTTTCGTTGAAATCGTTTCATATTTAGGTATAGCTTCCATATATAGCTTCCATGTTTGTCAGATTGACATCAAATTTTGCACAACGTACAAAATTGAGCCTAGAATAACGTAGTTACGTTTTCTAGAAGTCGATTTGTTTAAAGTCGATTTTCATACTTTTGTCCCAAACGAATGACATGTTTATGTATAGATCTAGTCCGATTCATATTTAGATAAATATCACATATTTTATTTCATCCAATTTCATGAAAGAAATCTCATTAATTATACATTAGGCTCTTTTTTACAAGAATCAAAAAAAATTTATACGATACAATTCGTTCATTTCAAATACGAAGCCATTTAAAGTATTCACAAGTTGGTACTGTACGCAACTTTTGCACTCAATCATATATTGAAAAACGCATAATTGGACCAAAAATTTTAATTGTTTACCAGGTATTACCAAATGTAATAAAAATTATGTATTTACTAGCAGCGTATTAAATATAAGGTCTAATGCCATGTTCTGACGGTCATCCGAACAACGTAGTTCGCTCTCAGAATTACGTACATGAATTAACCCGTTCATACAACACTATTCATAATTCATGTCATCAGAGTTTTTAATTTCAAACTTTTTCTTTCTTGTTTTACACCAAAAATATAACATATTTGTGTGAAATACATATGAATTTAAATAGAAAAAATAATTCTCTTTCTCCTGAATATAGTAAGAACCCATATCTATTTACTTGTCATTCATGTTTTCCATTTTTTCTGAAAATGTTATTGTTTTTAATACATTTTTATATTTTCTCAATTCAAATGTCACATATACAAATTTGGAGAATTTTTTGTTTGAGTTGCCCCGCATTTGTTTCTTGTTTTGTACGCTAATTAGAACCAAGGGAAAAGAAATGAATATTGCATTATGTAGAAAACAAAATTTACATCCTGCTGCATATATAAAAACTATACAATAATGTACTTTTCATTCATCATTTTCAATTTTACTGAATAAGTTTGAAAAATTTATATATATTTTCAAGCTGTCAAAATTAATTTATTTTCGATAAACACTCTCAATTGTTAGGGATGGGACAAATTTATTGGTTATTCAGAGAGTGATTCGAATTGAACAACGTACAAAAGTCGGTGTTCGCTCAGACAATTTTGTATGGGGAACTAAGTAATTACTTCATAATTAAGGGTCGAACAACGAATGAGAGAGCGAACGACGCTCGTCTGTACATGACATAACCTGCACGGCATAATTATGGAAGATAGTCTCATGTGAGGAATTGATTATGGCAACCTTTACATGAATGTTACCAAAATACATCGAGCGTACAAAATTTCAAGTTGAACAATTTCTACTTTGCTAGAACGTATTTTTTGTCTCTTTCTTTTGTTGGAAATAAAAACAAAACATTCAGAAAATATGAAATTTCGAATGTTTAGTGCTTATTTTTTCAGTGTTTATTTATTAGTCTATGGATATTTTCTCTTATGTCAGTAAATATATATGCTATATATTTTGTCATACAAAATGTTATACTTAATTTCATGAATTTAAATATATTACAATTTTACTTTTCAATGCTTCAAGATTCATAGAAAAATCAATAAGATTATATAATTCATTAAAATCGTTAGACATTCTTGTTAAGGGATCTGCATTTGAATAATTCATTCTAGAAAATTGAATAGCTACACCTTTTTCACATGATATTCACAACATATCAAATGTAATTCGAGAATTCCATTTGTTATTCATAACATACAATTTGCAATTCGAGAATTCCATTTGCAATTCATAACATTTCAGTTGTAATTCGTGAATTTCATTTGTAATTCATAAAACACCTTTCGAAATTCGCAGAATTTCATTTGAAATTTACAGAATTCCATTTGAAATTCGTAAAATTCCATTTGAAATTACTAAAATTCCATTTGAAATTTATAAAATTCCATTCATCTTTCAAATAAATTCAATTGAAATTCGTAATATTTGATTTGAAATTAATAACATTTCATGTTAAATTGGAAAAATGTTATGGGAAACACCCAAAATATGTGTAACACATTAAGGTGGGTAATAATGTATGTACATATTAATGTAATATACTTTATAATGTTAAATATATACTTTTTTGCATCATGAACTTTAATGTATGTATTTAAATTTAATTTATATAGATTATTATATTGATTTTTATTCATTTTTTTAAAAACCGCATATATATATATATATATATATATATATATATATGAATTTCTCATGTATATATATATATATATATATATGTGTGGGTTAGTTTTTTTTAATACTATTTTTCACTACATAAAAAAATCTACCCCACTTATTGTTCAATTTATTTATTTTATTCGAATTTGAAATAAAATTTTAAGAGTTTGAAATGAATTTTTACGAATTACAACTGAAATATTATGATTTACAAGTAAAATTTTATGGATTTCAAATTGAATTCATTGAATTTCAAATAAAAATATACAAATTACAAATGAAATTCTTAAAAATTCAGATGGAATTTTTTGAATTACATATGAAAAGTTTAAAATTACAAATGAATTGTTGTGAATTGCCGATAAAATACTCGAATTACAACTGAAATGTTATGAATTGCAAATTGAATTTTCGAATTACAAATGAAATTCTCGAATTGCAATTGAAATGTTTGGAATAACATTTGAGAAAGGTGTAGTTGTGTAGGGTATAAATAATGCAATAACTTGCCAGATACACAAAATAATTTCCTATCGGAAGTACCGAGTATAATTATAAAAAATATTTTAGTATTAATAGCGGATACTTTGAGAACTCCAATATATATGTACCTAATAGGCTAGTACTTACATATATACCAGTTTTATATCTAAGAAATCTACATATACAGTGGTGGTGACGTAATTAAAACATGGACTGTGGTAATCATCAGCCCTCGATTGGTTGCAAGTAAGTTTGGTTTTTATTATACACCTTTTTCAAATGTTATTCAAATCATTTCAATTGCAATTCGAGAATTTCATTTTTAATTCGAAAACTTAATTTGTAATTCATAACATTTCACTTGTAATTCGAGTATGTAATTTGTAATTCACATCATTTCATTTGTAATTTTAAACTTTTCGTATGAAATTCAAAAAATTACATTTGAAATTTAAAAAATTTCATTCGTAATTCGAATATTTCAATTTGAATTTCGTAGAGTTTCATTTGAAATTCAAAGAAATCCATTTAAAATTCAAAGAGTCCAATTAGAAATTCATGACATTTTATTTGTAATTCATAAAATTTCAGTTGTATTCATAACAATTCATTTCAAATTCATACATATTCCCTTTTTGTTACCAATAAATTTTTTGGAATTTAAAATTAAATGTTTTGAAAAACAAACGGAATGTTATGTATTTCAAATCAAATGTTAAGAATTTCAAATGGAATTATTTAATTTTCAAATGGAATTTTATTAATTTCAAGTGAAAATTTAAGAATTTCAAACGCAAATACTTGGAATTTCAAATGGAAGTTTATGAATTTCAAATGGAATTCTATGAATTTCGAAAGGCATTCTAGGAATTACGAATGATATGTTGTGAATTGCAAATGAAATTCTCGAATTACAGCTGATATGTTGTGAATTACAAATGGAATTCTCGAATTACATTTGATATGTTTTGAATAACATGTGAAAAAGGTGTAGTGTTGGCGGTTTATTTGGGATACCATTTGTACTTTGTTTTTGCAAAATATTCAGGCTGAATCCCAGTTTGTTGTTTTTACACTTAGATATACTGCACTTAAGATATTTAGTGTGAAAATAGAAAATTATTGCATGCAATATGTCTCACAAAAATACGGACGGACAGACAGACGGACATGTATAAATCGACTCAGAAAGTCTATCTGGATTCGTTTTTCCTGTTACATATATATGCACACTAGCGGGCCCGGCAAACGTTGTCTTGCCTAGCAATATTGTTGATGCATAATTTTCGGCGTTCTAGGTTTGTTTTTATACCCTCCACCATAAGGTATTGAAAATCTACAATTTGAGGTTAATGAGCGAGTCATTTTGCTATTTTTGTCTTCTAAAGTTTCGGTGGATAAAAGTTTATGAATTATTGAATTCGTGGAAAGTAAAGTAAATGCACATATAAGTTTGACTCTCGAATATAATTCACTTTTGTCCAGTATATTTATAAGACTTCCATATAACGTTAGCGCAATATAATGCTAGTTTTTTGTAACCTCCATGATTTAAGATACAACTTAGAAATTTGCACATATATTTATACTACTTATATGATAGTTGATATTGAAAATGTTAAATGTTGGCCCCCTTTTAAAGGTAGCCTCCATATAACGGTACCCCCAATATTCAACGGAATTGCTTCTAATTTAATAGTAGGTTTACTCTCCGTAACTAATAATTTCAATATTGGCCCAAGTATTCGGATAGCTCCCATATAACTATATCCCTTAATATTCGGTATTTGGCTGAAATTTTTTATTCGCCAAGCTTCCAAATATCCCTCATATAATTTTTAAATCTAATCGGCTGTAATTTGGTGTTTTATTTGGTAGAATGAATCGTACTACGGCCAACGTGTACATACAATGATCGCGTGTACATTCAATGATATATTCTCAATTATTTTTTTGAATTTTCACAAAAAAAAATCAATACAATGTCAATCCAATTGAAAAAAATCAAAATTTTCAATAATTGACAAATGCAGGCTTAAAGGATTGATACACTATCAATTTTTGCCCAAATATCTCAAAATAACAACTACGACGTGGGGCAATCATAATAGCTCGATACTAAATTCGTCGAAATGCAAATATGCTTCATAATATTTTATTTTTTGCAACATTTTCGCGGATTTTTGTTAAAATGTTCTTTTATTAAAACATTTCCCCCTTCAATTACAGACTACTAACAGAAACTTTAAGTCAACTCGGTCCAGCCGTTTCTTTAAAATAATTTGTGCAAGATTTTCGCGGATTTTTCTCAAAATTTTCTTTCATAAAAACCTTCCCACTGTAATTACCGACAACTGAAAACAATTTTGAGTCAAATCGGTCCAGCCGTTCTCAATTGATGCGTTAGTATACATTTTTTGGCTCCATTTTTATATATATAGAAGATATACATAATACCCTGTACCACAGTGTGGTGAAGGGTTAAAAAAACATTGAAGTGAATAGTGTGAATTTTAATTATAAATCGTTTGATCATCTAGAAGGCACGATAAATGTCGGAGACTGGGATAGGATAAATTCAGATACACCTTTAATTTCTTAAGAAAATTTCCATTATTTGAAGAAGGTAACATTTGCAAGTATAATTTGTCCTATTAAGTTTCATAATCTGTCCTCTAACCTCCTTCTCTCCATTTCCATGCGTTTTGATAAAAAAAAATGACATCATCATTTTTGAATCCAACCAATCAGGAAGGCAGGAGGACTTATGGACATTTCACATATTTTTGTAGTATTAATGCGAGCATATGAAATTCATTGCAATTCAAAATTAACGTACATACATATCCCAACAAGATATCCTTCCAGTTTGTAGTTTGGTGGTGACATCAACTAAAACCGTTTAATATATTTTGAAGGGTCTATGTCAAAAGACAAACAATTGCCGAGAGTTAATAGATGACTAAACACAAACCCAAAACAGACACCATTTAATATCAGTCATTTCTTTTTATATCACATACTAAGATATGCTTATGTAAAACGTCTCTATATATATATAAATGCTTCCTGTGGTTTAATTACACATCATTGTGAATGCTGCATGATGATCGGTATGGGGGCTAGGTTTAATAACATATACGATAATATAACAATTACATAGTTGTTCATGGTTTCAGTTATAGGGAAAGTCGAAAGTCATTGGGATCAAGGGGGTCGTTTACTGCACGATGACAGTCCAATAGTAATAAGTCTGTTAGGAATATTCTCATCGGAAGGCATATTCGATGTCCATGATTTTTTGAACATGGACATCATATGAGATTTACATTTTTTTAAAACTTTGATACTTTACAGGAATTTAAACATTAGATTGCTTGGCTATATTATTAGATTACGCAGTGTTTGGTACAAATTGGATACTCCGTTCGCATGATAATATTTAATTAATTGTCACAAAATGTTGATCATTTTGTGGGGGAAATATGAGAATATGAGAAATATTTAGTATGGAATATATACTACAATGTGTAATTTTTTGGATGAAATTGGTACCTTCGCACCAGACAGTCTATATGATACTTTATCCTAGATAATATAATGACACTAAATGAACGTTTTTCTAATATGTAATGTGAATGTTTTTTCCACACCCAGTCAAAAAGTCCAAATTCCCTTTTATATAACATTCCACTGATCATTGTCCATATTCAAATTAGTGGAGCTGGAATACTGAAATTTAAAATAAACATTACCAAAAGTACTAAATCGTACTATAGTTGGCACAATTTGGATTTGGGTTAACCAATACAGCTGAAATACTGAATTTTCGGATTAGGGTCACTGTTGGGGCTTAGGATTGGGATATGTGGAAAGTTTTGAAAATTTGTACTAATGTGTACAAATTGGTACCAAATGTGGATTTGGGTAAACCGATAGAGCTGGAACACTGAAGTTTGGAAGTATGGTTACTCTTGGAGTGTTATATTTTGGGAATTCATACTTATGGGTACTAAATTTGTTACAATTTAAATTTGGGTGAACTAATACAGCTGAAATACTGAAATTTGGAGTTAGGGATTGGAATATGTGGAAAGTTTTTGAAATTTGTATTAAGGGGACCCCCCCATTCTCGGGGTCAAAAATTTTGTTGATATAATTCGAACCTACACTGATTAAAGAATGTCCCTACAAAATTTCAAGTAAAAATCTCAAGAACTCTTGAAATATAGCCGATTTATTGTGTCAGCATAAAGTGACGGCTGAAGGGCTTCTCAAACTTTAAACGCGTTTTTCTCTAAAAATTTTTTTGCGAATGGCGGGCACGATAACTCAAAAACTAATAATCCAATCGGTTCCAAAT
The DNA here is from genome assembly GCF_032173495.1 of Musca vetustissima. NCBI lineage: Eukaryota > Metazoa > Arthropoda > Insecta > Diptera > Muscidae > Musca > Musca vetustissima. The sequence goes on from NW_026873891.1 coordinate 13,529, forward strand.
TTTGCAACGTTTCTCTGGGAGTATATAGCTCTCGTATGAACTAAGATAAAGCCAATCGGTGAAGATCTTCCTTATTTTTTAACTTGGTTTTTGGTAAAAAATCGGCGATTTTCCAAAAATATTTTTTTAAAGGTCCGCCATTTTGTTAATTTTAGAGTGAAGTCAATAATCCTAGTTCATACGAGAGCCAGACATGTACTCTTTCTAACACCGTTGAAATTTTCGGATTCCGATGTTCCAGTGAGGAGTTATCATGCCCGCCATCAAAAATAAGGACTTTTCTTTAATTACAAAGAACAACAACAAAGCAATAACAAAAATTTTTTGTAAATTATTTTTCTTCCTTTTTAAATCTTCAAATATATATGTGCGAAGTTAGAAACCTTAACAACAATTGGTATTGATTTACCAGTCCATTGAAAATCTTGAAAAATTAAAATCGAGAATGGGTGGGGTTCCCTTAATGTGTACAAAATTGTACCAAATGTAGATTTGGGTGAACTGATAGAGCTGGAACACTAGGTAGGTAGTAATGGAAATTTGTATTTATTCGTACTAAATTTGATACGAATTGGATTCATGTGAACCTATAGAATCCTGAAATTTGGAGTTAAGATTGGGGTATGTGGGAATTTTTGGAAATTCGTACTTATGATTGTTAAAGTAAGGTGTACTATTTGGATTTGAACCTATATTTGAAATTTGGATTTTTTGAAATATGTCATAAATGAAAGCTATTTTAATATAGGGCTAGATATCTGCTGCGGTCAGAATTAGTGTGTAGGGTTGGTAGTTTTGTAAATACATACTATAAGAGAAAATAGGTACTCAATGGTTCTAAAATATTAATAATGCTCGGTATTGGTTTTTAAATACTTCCCACATTCGCTAACGAAGTAACGGCATATGCTAGTATGCACCTTTCTTTAGTAGTTCTCCTTAGTCCCTCGTTTTCTTATACTCCTTCTTCTTGGTAAACAAGTGTGAATGATAGTGCAAATTGCTATTAATATGATAATTGTTCTTTCCATAAAATAAGAGATTCCAAGAAGCATTCGGCATAATAGTTGAGTAAAACATGATAATTATGTTTGATTGTTTTTGGGTATATTTTATTGGCATTAAAGAAGGCCTATCCACCCAACACTCCGTTTAGGTAATGTTGAGAATCATTGGATTTTGTTAATTTCAGATTTCTTTTCTCTTATCCACAACAATCTCATTTTTAGCAAATTACTGAAATGAACGTTCACCAACTACTACATTATAGCCAAAGTACTTTGACTTCCATCCAAAAGTACTACTACATTTGAAATTTTTTATTTATTATACCCTCCACCATCCCAGTAGTTCGAGTAACTGGTGATGAACTAGATATTTCACTAATTACCTGTAAGTACCACTAGTTACCACTTCATGCCCTAGACTGGTGAATTTAACATGGGTATGTCATTGGGGAAGTCAATTGTCCCCTGCCTGCGTTACCAGTATACAGTTATTTCGATAGTCGATTCATTACCCTTTGCATTACCAGTAACTACTGTATTGGTGTGATGTGCGTAGACAACTTTTTCAATTGACAAAAAATCCAACTGTCTATTTTGTGTTCCTTTTTGGAGTATGAAGTAACTAGATCACCAAGTAACTAGCTATATAACTATATAATAGCAGACAATTGATATTTTTTGAACAACTGG
>NW_026873892.1:0-15407 GCF_032173495.1 Musca vetustissima
TCGTGTTGCGCGGCTGTACAACGCCTTACCCATTGAATTAAAAAATTTCAGTATTACCCCGATCACGTTTTATAAAAGGCTTGTTCGTCACCTTGTATGATAATTTTTTTCCAATTGCACATTTGTATGGCGAGTATAAAGTGCCATAGGTAAAATATATATTATAGTTATTTTTTAAGAACTCTTTATGTATAGAATTTTAGTTTTAGATTTTTTTTTATGGATTTAGTTTGGACATGTCTGAAATGTCCCTTTGTTGGAGAAGTTAATTCATATTGTTAATCATAATGTATCATCTTATTTGGCCTGAAGGCTTTGTATACATGTTATTGTTGAATAAAAATTAAATTAAATTAAAAAAAATAACCCGGTCCACAATTAGGTTTGTGGGTTGTTTTCGAAACTACTCGCACTCATCTGCTTGTGTTCAATTTTTTTAATATGGGAATATACAGAATAAAATATTATTTCTATACCAATTGTAATTCGTTTAAAGGGTTTCTCACTTTTGAAAGTGGCACTAAAGTGACTAGTTCCAATGTGAGTTATCGTTCTCCATTTCAATATCGATATCGTTCTAGCAGTTTTGACGTTTCGTTTTATATTAGCTACCACAAACTTTAATGGCCTTAGACACATTTTCTAAGAAAATAGCCAAAAGTACTTCCTTTTTATATCAACCTTCAAAGTGAACAGTTCAATTTTTGGTCAAAGTCAGCAAAATAAATCAGCATTCATCCAAACATTTATATAAGAAAATATTATAATTTTGATATTATAATCCAAGGTTGGTGTTATTTGTAATGTTATTTCGGAATGTGTGATTTTTTTTTATAAATATTTGTATATAAATGCTTAATAGGTTATCCGGCAACTCCATTAATTTTCGAAACGCAAAAGGCAGAGATAGTGTCCAATAACAGGCATCGGAACATCTCTTCATATGCTGGCGTTTCGGCCGGAGATCAGTGGTTATCCGGAAGCTCAGTTTTAATCATTTAACATACACGCAACCTTTAAATAACCTTGGCGCGAGTCATACAATAAACTTTTAGCAGCAACTCTATCCGAAGTCTACAGATTTCTTGACCGCTGCACAATCTCCGTTTGATTTTCCAAATATCCATCCAACAAAATTTGTCTACAAGGGGTACTACTGTAATCAATCCAAACCCATCACCCTTGAATCACCACATATTGGAAATCTGAAACCATAATCGGTGGTAATAAAGAAGGATACTTTTCGATATTTGATATTAATCTGTTATAATACCAAAGGATAAATTAACATATCGGAACCAATTTGCAATTTAATTTATAATATATATATATATATATATACATGTACATATATATTATATATGTATGTATGTATATCGGTAATATTTTCACAAGCAATCCGTAGTTCCAGTAAACTAAATTATTTCTATAAATTAATTATATTTTGAAAAATATTATTTAAAACAATTCACAAAACTACATATATTCCATTTCTTTATGAGGCATCCTTCCCCACAAAGTGTCGGTAAATTCAATTAGAATTACGCCTCATCTTCATTTTTAACTTAAAATAGTAAAAAAATATTAAGAGTACATTGGAAAAGCACTGACTATAAAGAGAAAACAAAATCAATATTTAACATATATGACTCTTCCACCACTTAAAGCACCATCAAGAAAATAACACCCGTATCCAGTTCGTGTTTAATGGCCTTCATCAGGAACGAAGAAAAGGGGGTAAGCAATAACAAAAAGAAATTCTCTATTTATATTGATTTTGTTTATGTTTATATTATGGGAGAGATATCATAATTAAAAGCTATCACCAACGAGGTTTAAGAGTCACTCTCTTCAATTAGTGTTGAATACCACTTTGGTGCTCTTATGATCTCTCTCTCTCTGTCCAATAATATTGTTTTTTTGTTATCTCATTGATAATTTCACTCATTGTGGTTTGCTTTTACTAAGCGTTGAATACTCATGCATTAACCCATTGAGGGTCTGCTCAAATAGAACTCATATACAGTATATATAATGAATTTAACTTTAGAAAAAATGAATATTATTTAATGTTTATACTATCTATACATAATATAATTATATATTTAAGGGTGCCCGCCATTCGCAAAAAAATGTTTAGAGAAAAACGCGTTTAAAGTTTAAGAAGCCCTTCAGCCGTCACTTGATGCTAACACAATAAATCGGCTATATCTTCAAGAGTTCTTGAGATTTTCAATTGAAATATTGTAGAGACATTCTTTAATCAGAGTAGATTTCGAATTATATCAACAAAAATTTTGACCCCGAGAATGGGGGGTCCCCTTAATTAAATAACCTAATTGGAATCTATTATTAAAACCCTTGTAAAAAAATTAAATCTAAAACATAAAGGTACTTATGAAATATGTTTGGTAATATTAAATATGTTAGGTAAACATTAAAGAAGAAAAATATTGAATTCAAATATACTCTAAATAAAATGTAATTCTTAAACTATGGAATTCTAAATAATTAGTACGTTTCCTTGCTAATATGGGTTAGTGAATTAGAAGCGGTAACTGTTGTGGGTTTCTACTGTTAATCATAAATGCCTATAAAATATATGGTTGGGAGTGCCTTACAGTAAGCATCGACTAACATCTATAATCACATCTAAAATTATGGTTTTCTTTACAGTTTGTGGGGTATCTTTATTGTTGTTTTTTTTTTTCTTTCAAATCAAATATGATTTGAATGCGTTGTTTTTCCCTTTTGTACTAATGTCAATAAAACAAGGGAGTCTAAAATAATTATTGTAATGACTTGGTTTGAGGAGGATGAGAAATTGTAAACAAAGTACAGGTCGCATTTATGATCTGAATTGGATGAAATTTGGCACAGCTCATTTGTTTGGCCCAAGGACGAACCCTATGAAAATCGGTTCAGATTTAGATATAGCTCCCATATATATTTTCGTCTGATTTAAGTTAAATGGTGTACCATAGTCCCCATATGTCTTTCGATTTTCACGAAATTTGGTATAGCCTACTGTTTCAGATTTAGATATAGCTCCCATATATAGTTTCGTCCGATTTAAATGATATATAGGGACACCAAAGTCCCTATATATCATTCGATTTGCACGAAACTTTGCATAGAGTACTGAATTAGGTCCAGAATGATGTGTGCCAAATTTCGAGAAAATCGGTTCAGATTTAGATATAGCTTCCATATATAGTTTCGTCCTTTTTAAGGTAAATTGTGCACCAAAGTCCCTATATATCTTTCGATTTGCACGAAATTTTGCATAGAGTACTGAATTAGGTGCAGAACGATGTGTGCCATGTTTCGAGAAAATCGGTTCAGATTTAGATATAGCTCCCATATATAGGTTCGTCCGATTTAAGGTGAATGGGGCACCAAAGTCTTTCTATATCCTTCGATTTGCATGAAATTTGGCATAAAGTACTGAATTAGGTCAATAATGATGGGTGCCAAGTTTCGACAAAATCGGTTCAGATTTAGATATAGCTCCCATATATAGTTTCGTCCGCTTTAAATGATATATAGGGACACCAAAGTCCCTATATATCATTCGATTTGCACGAAATTTTGCAAAGAATACTGAATTAGGTCCAGAATGATGTGTGCTAAGTTTCGTGAAAATCGGTTCAGATTTAGATATAGCTCCCATATATAGTTTTTTCCGATTCTATGTAAATGGTGCACCAATGTTCCTATATACCTTTCGATTTGCATGAAATTTGGCACAGCGTACTGAATTATGTCCAGAATGATATATGCCAAGTTTCGAGAAAATCGGTTCAGATTTAGATATAGCTCCCATATATAGTTTCGTCCTTTTTAAGGTAAATGGTGCACCAAAGTCCCTATATATCTTTCGATTTGCACGAAATTTGGCATAGAGTACTGAATTAGGTCCAGAATGATGTGTGCCAAGTTACGAGAAAATCGGTTCAGATTTAGATATAGCTCCCATATATAGTTTTTTCCAATTCTATGTAAATGGTGCACCAAATTTCCTACATACCTTTCGATTTGCATGAAATTTGGCACAGCGTACTGAATTAGGTCCAGAATGATGTGTGCCAAGTTTCCAGAAAATAGGTTCAGATTTAGATATAGCTCTCATATATAGTTTTTCCGATTCTATGTAAATGGTGCACCAAAGTTCCTATATACCTTTCGATTTGCATGAAATTTGGCACAGCGTACTGAATTAAGTCTTGAATGATGTGTGCTAAGTTTCGGAAAAATTGGTTCTGGTTTCGATATAGCTGCCACATATACATATATATTCGTCCGATTTTACATAAATGGTGCACCAACCTTCTAATGTTTGTCCGATTAACACGATTTTTTGCACAACGTATCAAGTTGGAACTTGAATAACGTTATTGCGTTATGTTGAAATTGATGTAGATGCTGTCATAGCATCCATATGTATTTTTAATGGATGTCTAAATGAAATTAAAATTTTAACAGTGCGGCAAGCGAGTAGCATGTATTAATTTTGCTATAAGTCGTTTTTCATAAATTTGTCCCATGGTACGAAGTCGACATTAAATCTGCCCGAATGAAGTTAAATTTATCATAGGTTGAAGAAATACTTGCGTATGTTCCTTGGAGGGGATATGTACAATATACCCAAAGTGTTGAAGGGTATCATATAGTCGGCCCAGCCCGACTTTACTGCTTTCCTTACTGGTTTTTTACATTTTTGTGTATGTTACAACTATAATAGTTTGGTCCATACAAAAACAAAATAGAATTACCGTTATGAGAACACAAAATACCAAATTACAGCAAATTTGATTGAAAAACGTGTCAAATATCCCCATATTGGGGGGGTCCCATATTATGGGAGTTACAGTTAAACGCGCATCAACATTAAACAGTTTTAGTATAGAAATTTGGTATACAATGAGAACATAAAATACAAAATTACAGTCTATTTGGTTGCGGTTATATGAGGTTATATGGGGGCTACCTTGAAACTTCGGTTCTTATTAATAATTTGGGGTACGGAGGTGTGCTATACAATGAGAACCCAAAATACCAAATTATAGCCAATTCTTTTGAAAAACGTGTCCAAAATCCACAGAATACCGAATACCGGGGGGTACCGTTATATGGGGGATACACCAAAACGTGGACCGATATATCCCATTTGCAATACCAAACATCCTTGCAGTACTATTAATGTCTTAGCTCTATCTTAAATATTGCGATCTCTATTGTGATTTTAAAAGACGGACATGCATAAATCGACATAGAATTTTATTCTGATCAGGAATATAAATATTGTATGGGGTCTCTGGTGAATATTTCGGCAAATTTAATATACACTCCACCCTTATGAACACCACACCATTAAAATCAACTGCACACCATTAGGTTGTCACCTCTGCCACCAAATCCTTGTTCAACTGCATTTCGGGTACACAGAACATAATTTTTATTCCATTCACCACCGTGGTACAGGGTGTTATGTATTTGTGCATATGTTTGTAACAGCAAAAGGAAACGAGATAGATCCATAGTTCCTTTTGAGAATATGCGTAGAATCACTTTCTGAGCCGATTTATGCATGTCCGTCTGTCCATCTGTTGATGTTAAATTGTAAACAAAGTACAGGTCGCATTTATAATCCGAATTGAATGAATTTTGGCACAGCTCATTTAGTTGGCAAAAGGACGAACCCTATTAAAATTGGAAATGCCGGTTCAGATTTGGATATAGCTCCCATCAGTGACGCAAGCAGAGGGGCCCGGCCCGGCCACCAAGTCCCAAAATTACTTCTGTCACACATTCTTACAAATTAGAAAAAATGCTATTGAATGCTTAACCGCCCACAAAAAATGTAATATGCGATGATGAGGACTCAGGGCTTTATATCGAGCACGAAAGATGTTTCAAATCGAACAGACCAGCTTCAGATATATTGAAAGAACAAAATTGTAAAGTTAAAGTGGCCATTGAGATAATTTTATTGTGTATAGGGGAAGACATCGCCTTGACAGGAAGTAAAGCCCACTGAATACTGTCGTTAGACGTAAACTTAGAAAGTTTTTGGAGATTACACCCAAAAAATCAACATACCAGAGTCCCAGAATACATAAGGATAAACAGAAAATGAATTTTCGATTTTTGGATTTTAAGTGGTCAAGAATATTACGGCGCGTCTAACATGTCAGGCAATTATAATGGGGTGCAGACCATTTTGCAATCAAAATTCATTTCTGCGGTATACATTCATTGTTCTTTTCACATTTTCAAAATTAAGTTTAAATGCAGCTTAAAAGATTCGAAAAATTCGAAGTATATTTTCTACAGTTTTGGACATTTACACATTCTTTTGGGAATCCAAAAGGGTCTACTACATTATGTAGAATATTTTGAGAAGCAAGTAAATCTTTCAAACGACTACATTCATATTAGGAAACACGATGGGTTGAGAAGCATGATTGTGTACAGATATTTAACGAATATATGGAAGAAATAAGGGAAAATGGTGAGGTTTAATTTGGATTTATTTCTAAGAAGATGAAGTTTCAGTGCCAAGAAGGGTTGGTACGCAAAAGTACAGGTCAAATGTAATGAGTTGGAATTCCGGGTATTTTTATAGAACTACACAATTTGTCCCATGTTTGGACAAACTTATTGTAAATATGACAAGCAAAGAAAATTAAAAAAAAAATAGTTAAACCATTATCAAGAATTATAATATTTTTTATTAAAGATTTTTTTTTTTAATTTTATGAAAAATATCTGGAAGTGGATCTGTGGATCACTATGTGGAAGGCGAAAGATCCACGACCTAATCCCATTTAATCCACTTGATGCGACAAGAAATTTATGTAAATGGTGCACCAAAGTCCCTATATACCTTTCGATTTGCACGAAATTTGGCATGGCATACTGAATTGAACTTGGAGTGATGTCTGCCAAGTTTCGTGGATATCGGCCCAGATGTAGATATAGCTCCCATATATATTTTCGTCCGATTTTAAGTAAATGGTACACCAAAGTCCCTATATCTCTTTCGATTTGCACGAAATTTGTCATCACAGACTGAATTGAGCCTAGAGTGATGTGTGCTGAGTTTCGTGAAATTCGGCGCAGATCTAGATATATATATTTTCGTCCGATTTAATGTACCAACGTTTTTATATTACATAGCGTACTGAATTTAGTCCAGAATCATGTGTGCCAAGTTTCGTGAACATCGGTTGAGATTTAGATATATCTCCCTTATATATTATCGATTGATTTTAAATAATAGACGCACCAAGGAACCAATATGTGGCTGATAAGAAAAAAACTTACTGAAATTAGTATAACTTAACCTGTGACAAGTTTCGTTGAAATCGGTTCATATTTGGATATAGCTTCCATATATATTACGTCCGATTTTAAGTAAATGGTGCATCAAATTCCTCATCAGATTGACATGACATTTTGCACAACGTACAAAATTGAGCATAGAATAACGTAGTTGCGTTTTCTAGATGTACAGACATAGCCCAACGGATGTCCTATTGATATTTCATTGAAGTCGATTTACATACTTTTGTCCCATTGTAACAAACGAATTACATGTTTATGGATTGATCTAAGTCGATTCACAGTTAGATAAATATTACATATTTAAGTTCATCGAATTTCATGTTAATAGTCCTGTTTAATATACCCATAGGGTATCATATAGTCGGCCCCGTCCGACTTTATTACTTTCCTTACTGGTTTATATTATAAAATTGATTACAATTTCGTTTTCAAGTATTTAAACTGTATTTGTTTTGAAATATTACATTTTTAAAGGATAAGTTTTTTTAGAAAACGATATTTTATAATTTGTTTTTATTTTTCTTGTTATTCAGAATTAAGAACGAAATTTTTAAAATTCAGAAAAATTTTAAGTCTGAGGTGTAACCGGACAAAACTAAAGCACCACATAATTAAAATTACTGTTGCGTATATAGAACAAAAAATAATTATTCCCAGGCTACTTTTTCCGGCTTCAATAAATCTTCTTTGGTTAGGAATTTTTCTACTATTTTATGAGTTTATTTTCCAAATACAGTATATTTCGGTTAATTGACCCTACGGTTAATTGGTTTCCTCGCTTAATTGAACCACATGATGGGACAAAAAAATATTGCATACGAAAACACATGTAAATTTCCTCGGATAATAAAACCCTGTTAATTGATTTTCCCGTTTAATTGGTTCAAAATTCATGTCGTCCAAAATAAATTTCCTCGTATTTTCCACCGGTTAATTGTATTGTTATTGAAAAATAATCTGTAATTTTTATAGACCCATAGTTCCATTTTAGAATACGCATAGAACCATTTTCTGAATCGATTTATGCATGCGCATCCTGTTTGTGTTAAATTGTGAACAAAGTACAGGTCGCATTTTTAATCCGATTTAGATGAAATTTGGTACACAAAATTTATTTTTCCCGAGGACGAACCCTATTGAAATTAAGAAAAATCGGTTCAAATCTATTTAAGTTCGTTCAATTTCATGCCAAGAAGAACGACGTCTATTAGGATACATATGTAGAATACACCAAAGTGTTGAAGGGTATCATATAGTCGGCCCAGTATGACTTTATTACTTTCCTTGCTGGTTTTAAATACATATTTGACATTATTTATGAAAAACACTATGGTACATCTCCACTAATTGAAAACATATGTTTATTCCTAAGGAAAAGCGAGAAAGAGTAAGTGCTTAATTTGTATTTGACAATAACATTAGAAATTAATTTCGTCGAATTATGCGTGATTTCTGTAATTGAACAAAGAGTTCAATTAAGCGGGTATCGGATAATTGGTTCCTCGGTTAATTGAACAAAAAATTGTGCAAATTTTGATGTGCAATTAACCGAAAAATACTGTATAAAGATATAAATAAATAATAAGAAAAATAAAAACAAATTTTATACACTCATTATCATAAAAAAATTGTTGTTTAAAAAACGCTTAACATTTCCTGCTCTATTGTTATGATATTGTCATCGCCATCTATTGGAATTCGTCGACGTATGAGTTGTCCAATTTTCATACTTTTATGTTTTTATACACTCCACCATCAAAGACATAAAAGTCAAAGATATAAAAGTATAAAGATACGACAAAGACATAAAAGTATAAAGATAGGACAATTGATACGTAAGCAATTTCCAATAGATGGCTTTTCCTCTGTTGTTACGATATCATAACAACAGAGAGAACAATATTAAACGTTTTTAATGCTATATCGCAAGCTTATAAAATGAAAATACATATTTTGAGTGCAGGCCTCTAATTTTATTTACATTTTATTCACACATTTTCGCGTATTGGCGTTTTTATTCTTAACATGCCTCTGTTAACCTTGATTCCCCCTGGATATTTTTTCATAAACTATTTTGCCAAAATGCATTTTGTCGAGTCTTTACGGTTTCTATGTCTTTGTATAAAGATACGACAATCGATACGTAAACAATTTCCAATAGATGGCTTTTCCTCTGTTGTTACGATATCATAACAACAGAGCAAACAATATTAAACGTTTTAAAAGCTGTACCGCAAGCTTATAAAATAAAAACATATTTTTTTAATACAGATCTCTACTTTTATTTACATTTTATACATACATTATCGCGTATTTGCGTTTTTATTGTTAACATGCCTCTGTTATGCCTGATTCCCCTGAATATTTTTTACTTTAACTATTTTGTCAAAATGCATCTTTACGGTTTCTATGGCTTTGTAAGAGTATAAAGATAAGACAATTGATACGTAAACAATTTCCAACTGATGACTTTTTCTCTGTTGTTACGATATCATGAGAGAACAATATTAAACGTTTTTAATGCTATATCTTAAGCTTAATAAATAAAAAGCACTACAAATATAGGTAATAATTAAAATTTTTTTTAATTTTTTTCGGATAGGCCCCATATAATGTTACCCACGATAAGCCATATTCAAATAGGTTTCCCTTAATAGGAAAGCTTTTCACCAAATTTAGATCGTTCATATTTTTGGGAGTCGCGCTACAGATTCCACATGTTTGCGAACCCGATTCTGATATGGCACGGAAAGTTTTGCCATCAAGCATGGTCATATGAAATTGGTGATCAATTCTTAAGGTGCTCACAAATGTTGGAAAAATATTTAATATTTGGCTGTTTATGTTTTCAATTTCTCTGCGAGACAAGTCTGCCGATTCTCTCTCGCAAAGTAATTTAATGGGTCAAGAATATCGGGTTGAAAAGGCTGATTGTTTTTCCTGCACTATCAATGGTACCATACAAATTTTTTTTCGCACAACGCAGTTTGTCGTAGAATGGATATACATCTAAGACTGTTTTTACAGGGTCTTTTTGTACACGGTTTTGATATAACACGGTTTGAAAATTGAATATTTTTAATTTTTTTACACGATTTTATTCCATTTAGCACGATTTAAATTTTATGTACTTAAATTTTTTTGTCAAATTCAATTTTTGCGAAGTATGTTCATATCACAAAAAGGTATTTATGAAAGAAAAAAGTCTGAAACCATCGATAGTATCGATAGTTTGTGAACACTAGCTTAAAGATTTAAGTGAATTCCCCTTTAGCGCGTGCAAACAATTTTTACTGGTCAAAGCAAATGTGAATAGCACTAATTTTGGGGAATTCCCTCTTTTACACGGCTTCTTCTGGAACCAATCAACCGTGTAAAAACAGACTTAGGTGTATATCGGCGTTTTGCCCTTTAGCGGATCTCTTTGACAAATTCCATGTGTACTTGGTATGTCCAACATCTACAAATAGCGCTAGTGCTTTTTCATCAGAAAATTTTGTCGGTAGACGCTGAGGGGTACTCATAGTTTTAAAAATCTTACCGCTAAACTCTTCTAAACTACAAGCTGCAACTTGCAGCTACCAACAATGATTCTGATGGCACACCTTCAGTAAGGCCTGACAAAAAGAAAAAAGTACCCGTTTTGCTACCGACATTGTTCCAAAAAGTTGCCATGATTTAAAGGTTAGCAGGTAATAGCAGTTCATATTACACATTTTGGACACACAATGACTCATACTTCCAGCTAAGAAAAGAGTTACACCGAATCCGTGCGAATCTTGTAAGTTCTACTCCACGAACGACAGCGGGCTAGTTGTTAATACACTTAATTACCACTACGTTTAATGAACAACACATTTATAGACCGGTCACAAACACTGATTTTTTATGTAATACCTACATAAGTTAATAAAAAGAGACACTTTTAATAAAACAAATAAAAATTGTAAATTTCCAAGGAGCTCGAAATCAATGCGCACAACAAAGAAAAAATATTGTAAAGCACTTGCTAAAACATATTTTGTGTTTGACAGCTCACAGCTAATGGTCAGCTGATCGTAGAGCTTATAAAAAAAACGTCAAAAATCTAATCAAAGCATCCGTTATTGATTTGTGAAAAAAAATTAACGCTTTTTCAAATTTGAATTAAATGCCGCTAGCGAATCCCAATCGCCCACTGTGCGGCCGAACTTAACACTTTTTTCACTTGTTGTCTTTGATGTCAGTAATTGCCAAACGATAATCGACATCTGTGTTAAACGGTGTCTATACATTTTAGGGATAATACCAGTTTTAGGTTAGTGTTGCCACTCAACTCAATCAACATAATACAATTAACATAACATACTCAATTAACATAATGAAATCAGAAATATTGCGGGTTTAGATCTGTGCTGAATCAAGGAGTGAATACAAAAACCATGTGCACCATATTCACAAATTTTTGAATTAGAATGTAGGTGTCTCTCGCTTTATGGGAAAAATGCATGGACACAAACCGCGCACATAGATGCCATAATAAACATAATCCAAACCAACATACCTAGTGGAATGAAAATCATACTATCGTTGTTCCTATAACCCCACGACAACAATGTCCATGTCGTCGATTTTATTATACCACCACCATGAGGATGACATTCAAAATATATCAAATTGTGGAGTCTCCGGTGAATATTTCGAGGTTTGCAAATGGAATGACAAATTTAATAAACACTTCACTTTATGGTAGAGGGTGTTACGGCTCTTTTAGCAGGAACCTTACTCTCGACGGGAGTAACCCATTTCATCCAAACTAAGCATATCGTAATATTTTTTCCAAATTTAGTTCAACTTCGAAGATGGGTAATATCGGTCCACTCGGTCCATCGGTCCACCTCCCCCACAAAATGGTCAAAATTGTGCAAAAATTAATTTTATAATATCACTGTCCGATTTAACCCAAACTTTGTAAATCGTAATACATTTAGGGGAGAGGGGGCACCTTTGTACACTTTTTTTCAAGCCCCATAAAATTTTTTATTTTGTAACTTTTGGTTTCTTATAAATTTTAACTAATAGGTACGTATGTAACCTTTACAATGAATATACATCAAGAATTCCACAAAAAGGTCAACCACACAGTTGAAAAATCAATTCGTTACGAGAGATATGAAATTATATAGGAAATATTCTTTGCAATCCGGATAATATATTTTTAGTTGAATTTTGAAAAATAACCGTAGTTTTTCTTTTCGTTGTACCATTTTCGCGTGGAGAGTAACTTGGGCATATTTATACCCTTCACCACACTGTGGTACAGGGTATTATGTCTTTGTGCATATGTTTGTAACAGGCAAAGGAAACGAGATAGACACACGGTTCCTTTTGAGAATATGCATAGAATCACTTTCTGAGTCGATTTATACACGTCCGTCCGTCTGTCCGTCCGTCTGTAGATGTTAAATTGTAAACAAAGTACAGGTCGCATTTATGATCCGATTTGGATGAAATTCGGCACAAGTCACTTATTTGGCCCAAGGACGAACCCTATTGAAATTGGAAACATCGGTTCAGATTTAGATATAGCTCCCATATATAGGTTCGTCCGATTTAAGGTGAATTGGGCACCAAAGTCCTTCTATATCCTTCGATTTTCATGAAATTTGCATAAAGTACTGAATTAGGTCAATAATGATGGGTGCCAAGTTTCGAGAAAATCGGTTCAGATTTAGATATAGCTCCCATATATAGTTTCGTCCGATTTAAATGATATATAGGGACACCAAAGTCCCTATATATCATTCGATTTGCACGAAACTTTGCATAGAGTACTGAATTAGGTCCAGAATGATTTGTGCCAAATTTCGAGTAAATCGGTTCAGATTTAGATATAGCTCCCATATATAGTTTCGTCCGATTTAAATGATATATAGGGACACCAAAGTCCCTATATATCATTCGATTTGCACGAAACTTTGCATAGAGTACTGAATTAGGTCCAGAATGATGTGTGCCAAATTTCGAGAAAATCGGTTCAGATTTAGATATAGCTTCCATATATAGTTTCGTCCTTTTTAAGGTAAATGGTGCACCAAAGTCCCTATATATCTTTCGACTTGCACGAAATTTTGCATAGAGTACTGAATTAGGTGCAGAACGATGTGTGCCAAGTTTCGAGAAAATCGGTTCAGATTTAGATATAGCTCCCATATATAGGTTCGTTCGATTTAAGGTGAATGGGGCACCAAAGTCCTTCTATATCCTTCGATTTGCATGAAATTTGGCATAAAGTACTGAATTAGGTCAATAATGATGGGTGCCAAGTTTCGAGAAAATCGGTTCAGATTTAGATATAGCTCCCATATATAGTTTCGTCTGCTTTAAATGATATATAGGGACACCAAAGCCCCTATATATCATTCGATTTGCTCGAAATTTTGCATAGAGTACTGAATGAAAATTCGTGAAAATCGGTTCAGATTTAGGTATAGCTCTCATATATAGTTTTTTCCGATTCTATGTAAATGGTGCACCAATGTTCCTATATACCTTTCGATTTGCATGAAATTTGGCACAGCGTACTGAATTATGTCCAGAATGATATATGCCAAGTTTCGAGAAAATCGGTTCAGAATTAGATATAGCTCCCATATATAGTTTTTTTTCTGATTGTATGTAAATGGTACACCAAAGTTCCTATATACCTTTCGAAAATCGGTTCAGATTTAGATATAGCTCCCATATATTTCCTACATACCTTTCGATTTGCATGAAATTTGGCATAGAGTACTGAATTAGGTTCAGAATGATGTGTGCCATGTTACGAGAAAATCGGTTCAGATTTAGATATAGCTCCCATATATAGTTTTTTCCGATTCTATGTAAATGGTGCACCAAATTTCCTACATACCTTTCGATTTGCATGAAATTTGGCACAGCGTACTGAATTAGGTCCAGAATGATGTGTGCCAAGTTTCCAGAAAATCGGTTCAGATTTAGATATAGCTCGCATATATAGTCTTTTCCGATTCTATGTAAATGGTGCACCAAAGTTCCTATATACCTTTCGATTTGCATGAAATTTGGCACAGCGTACTGAATTAAGTCTTGAATGATGTGTGCTAAGTTTCGGAAAAATTGGTTCTGGTTTCGATATAGCTGCCACATATACATATATATTCGTCCGATTTTACATAAATGGTGCACCAACCTTCTAATGTTTGTCCGATTAACACGATTTTTTGCACAACTTATCAAGTTGGAACTTGAATAACGTTATTGCGTTATGTTGAAATTGATGTAGATGCTGTCATAGCTTCCATATGTATTTTGAATGGATGTCTAAATGAAATTAAAATTTTAACAGTGCGGCGACCGAATAGCATGTATTAATTTTGCTATAAGTCGTTTTTCATAAATTTGTCCCATGGTACGAAGTCGACATTAAATCTGCCCGAATGAAGTTAAATTTATCATAGGTTGAAGAAATACTTGCGTATGTTCCTTGGAGGGGATATGTACAATATACCCAAAGTGGTGAAGGGTATCATATAGTCGGCCCAGCCCGACTTTACTGCTTTCCTTACTGGTTTTATTAGTTTTAGAGTGTAATTTGTCGTAAGTGTGAACGGTGTTAGCTAAAATAATATCAATAATAAATATTAAATTCAAATAAAGTAATATCTTACTAAGAATTACATATATATATAAACCTATACATATACTAAGAGAATCCCGTGGTAAGTGCAGTTAAATAGTGTAAGAAAATATGTAACGCGTGCGTGACAAAATTAGCACATGTTTCTATACAGACTCTAATATGAGATTTTTTTTTTTGTAATGCTGTTATTTATGGGTCTTGAGATGACAAATTCAAATAAAACAAAGTTACATTCTTCCTCAATAAGTTGCTTTAGAACCGAATTTACAGGCAAAAATGTCGTCCATAACTGCATAATGATTTACCAAAGGTCTTGGGGCCACACAAAGCTATAATATCCTGACAACATAGTTGTGTGGGGTATAAGAACTAGTATTTTTAAAACATTCTGTTTTGAATTTAATTTTTTTAGTAC
>NW_026873893.1:0-15136 GCF_032173495.1 Musca vetustissima
CTACGTTATTCTAGGCTCAATTTTGTACGTTGTGCAAAATTTGATGTCAATCTGACAAACATGAGGAGTTTGATGTACAATTTACTTAAAATCGGACGAAAATATATATGGAAGCTATACCCAAATATGAAACGATTTCAACGAAACTTGTCACAGGTTAAGTTATACTAATTTCGGTACGTTTAGTTCCTACCAGCCATATATTGGTTTCTTGGTGCGTCAATTACTTCTTATCAGCTATATCTAAATCTCAACCGATTTTTACGAAACTTGGCACACAAAATTCTGGACTAAATTCAGTACGTTATGCAACATAAGAACTTTTGGACATTATTTAAATTAAATCGGACGAAAAAATATATATCTGGATCTGAACCGATTTTCACGAAACTTGGCAGACATCGCTCTAGGCTCAATTCAGTACGTCATGCCCAATTTCGTGCAAATGGGATGATATATATGGAAGCTTTATCTAAATCTGGGCCGATTTTCATGAAACTTGGCAGACATCATTCTAGGCTCAATTCAGTACGTTATGCCAAATTTCGTACAAATCGAAAGAGATATAGGGACTTTGGTGCACCATTTACATGAAATCGGACGAAACTATATATGGGAGCTATATCTATATCTGCACCGATTTTCACAAAACTTGGCAGACATCATTCTAGGCTCAATTCAGTACGTTATGCCAAATTTCGTACAAATCGGTGCAGATTTAGATATAGCGCCCATATATAGTTTCGTCCGATTTCATGTAAATGGTGCACCATTTACATGAAATCGGACGAAACTATATATGGGCGCTATATCTAAATCTGGACCGATTTTGACAAAACCTGGCAGACATCATTCTAGACTTAATTCAGTACGCTGTGCCAAATTTCTTGCAAATCGAAAGATATAGAGGGACTTTGGTGCCCCATTTACCTTAAATCGGACGAAACTATATATGGGAGCTATATCTAAATCTGAACAGATTTTCTCGAAACTTGGCACACATCATTCTGGACCTAATTCAGTACTCTGTGCCAAATTTCATGCAAATCGAAAGATATAGAGGGACTTTGGTGCCCCATTTACCTTAAATCGGACAAAACTATATATGGGAGCTATATCTAAATTTGAACCGCTTTTCTCGAATCTTGGCACACATCATTCTGGACCTAGTTCAGTACCCTATGCCAAATTTCATGCAAATCAAAGATACATAGGTACTTTTGAGCCTCATTTACCTTACATCGGGCGAAACTATATATGGGAGCTATATCTAAATCTGAATCGATTTTCTCTAATCTTGGCACACATCATTCTGGACCTATTTCAGTACCCTATGCCAGATTTCATGCAAATCGCAAGATATATAGGCACTTTGGACCCCTATTTACCTTAAATCGGACGAATCTATATATGGGAGCTATATCTAAATCTGAACAGATTTTCCCGAAACTTGGCACACATCATTCTGGACCTAATTCAGTACCCTATGCCAAATTTCATGCAAATCGAAAGATATAGAGGGACTTTGGTACCCCATTTACCTTAAATCGGACGAAACTATATATGGGAGCTATATCTAAATCTGAACCGATTTTTCCCAATTTCAATAGGGTTTCGTCCTTGGGTCAAATGAGTGACTTGTGCCAAATTTCATCCAAATCGGATTATAAATGAGACCTGTACTTTGTTTACAATTTAACATCTACAGACGGACGGACGGGCATGCATAAATCGACTCAGAAAGTGATTCTATGCATATTCTCAAAAGGAACCATGTGTCTATCTCGTTTCCTTTTGCCCGTTACAAACATATGCACAAAGACATAATACCCTGTACCACAGCGTGGTGAAGGGTATAAAAATCCACGCATATATAGCCACTTGATTTTCTTTAATTTTTAGTAAAGTCGGACGGGCTGACTATATGATACCCTTCACCACTTTGGGTATATTCAATAGATGCATCCTAACAGACGTTGAAGGACCACAAACACGAAAATGGATCCATAAGCATGTCATTCTGCAACCTATACTAAATTTTCATTTCATTTGGTCAGATATAGAGTTGTTATATATATATATATATATATAATGTGAACCGATTTCAATTAGACTTGCCAGCGATTAACTACAGATTGACTACTACAGTTCATTGTACAAAATTGTGTGACAATCGGACAAACTTTCGGTCTTTAGTGCACAATTTACATAAAATCGGAAGAAAAGATATATAGTAGCTAACACTTAACACACATCATTCAAGACCTAATTCAATACGCTTTGTCGTGCAAATCGAACAATATATTTACATTGGTGCACCATTTACATTAAATCGAAAAAAATATATATGGGAGCTATATCTAAATCTAAATCATTCGTGCAAATCGAAATATATTTAGGGACTTTGATGCACCATTTACATTAAATCCGACGAATATATACATGTGAGTTATATCTAAATCTGGACCGACTTTTAGAAAACTTGACACACATCAGTCTAGACCTAATTCATTACGCTATGCCA
Organism: Musca vetustissima; assembly: GCF_032173495.1. NCBI lineage: Eukaryota > Metazoa > Arthropoda > Insecta > Diptera > Muscidae > Musca > Musca vetustissima. Next base: position 2,525 of record NW_026873893.1, read on the forward strand.
AATTTCGTGCAAATTGAAAGATATTTAGAGACTTTGGCGCACCATTTACCTTAAATCGGACGAACATATATATGTGAGCTATATCTAAATGTGAAACAACTTTCACGAAACTTAGCACATAGCATTCTAAACTTAATTCAGTACGCTATGTCAAATTTCGTGCAAATGGAAAGATATAAACGGACTGTGGCACACTATTTACCTCAAATCGGATGAAAATTTATATGGGAGCTATATCTAAATCTGAACCGATTTTCACGAAACTTAACACACATCATTCTAGGCCTAATTCATTACGCTATGCCAAATTTCGTGCAAATCGAAAGATATATAGGGACTTTGGTACACCAAATCAGACGAAAATTTATATGGGAGCTGTATCTAAATCTGGACCGATTTTCAGGAAACTTGACATACATCAGTCTAGACCTAATTCATTACGCTATGCCAAATTTCGTGCAAATCGAAAGAAATATAGAGTATATGATACACTATTTACATTAAATCGGACGAAACTATATATAAAAGCTATATCTAAATCTGAACCGATTTATCTCAATTTCAATAGGGTTCTTCCGACTTTCGATAAAAAATAATTGGTAAGCTAAATTAAAATAATCTGATTCTTTTTAAGAAATTTTCTTTTAAACTACAAATTTCGTAAAACCCATCGTTTACAATCAAACACTTTGGGCAATTTAAACCCTTGATTCACAAAAAAAAAACTCAGCTTTCCTCTGTGGAAAATTCAACAACAGTAAAAATGGGTTTTCCACACAATGATATTGGATAACTGCCAAAATCATTCATTCTTGAAAATATTTACAAAAATACTAACAAGTAGTTAGGAAACAAAAACACTACAACAGTAACCCATGTACAAAATTTAAGGAAAAATCCTACAACATAAGAAATTGTTGTCAAAAACAACTAAACTAGCCATGGAATAAGGAAAATAACATAAATATGTCAAAGGACCACAATTCTCAGGAGCAGGTATATTCGGACTCGAAAGCAAAGCACAATGCAATGGTGAGAATGAAGGAAAATCTACTATCAAACCATTAGCAAATTATGTGAAGGGAAATGACAATTGAAACAAAGCATCTGTATACACGATACCTGACCATAAGTGGTGGAGGGAAAATCTCTGCTATTTTAGGTGTTCGAGCAAGAAACATCAATAAACAATGCTGTATTGAAATGCTGTCCAAACCATGTATAAAGGTGACCTATAGAATTCCACAATAGATGTTCACAAAACATGAAAACAACATCATCTTACCGTTTGAAAGACAAAAAGAATGGATTTTCCGGAAAATTTTTAGTGAATTAGTAAAATTTAAACATTTCCTTAGAATATTGTTAACTATAATACGAATTTAGCATGGTCCCTCCACATATGGGGAAACTTTGAAAATATGTAAAATTGTCACTAAAACAAATAGTAGACTCTTAAGCTGACAATTAATTACAAACGGGTCCAAAAATCAGTTTTTAAATCTTAAAATTTAAAGCAAAAGCAGTAAGGAAAGTAGTAAAGTGGGAGGAGCCGACTATATGATACCCTTTACCACTTTGGGTATATTTAAGGACCATTGACAAGAAATTGGTCTAAATTAAATATGTGACCGACTTAAGGAAAATAGTAAATTCGGACGGGGCCGACTATATGATACCCTTTACCACTTTGGGTATATTCAACAGATGAATCTTAACAGACGTCGCATTTTAGAAGGATCAGTAAAATGAAGTTGGACCCATACGCATATCTTTCTGCAACCTATACTAAATTTTTCATTTGGTCAGATATAGAGTTGTTTCTTACAATTGGACAAATTTATGTAAATCAACTTAAAGCATATATCAGTCGGATACCCGTTAATTATTTAGATACATATCTGATAAACAGGAGCAGTTTGGTGCACCACTTACTACAAATCGGACGAAAATATTTATAAAAGCTATTATCGAAATCTAAGCCGATTTCATCGAAACTTGCCACAGAATATCGGCCACATTTTGAGTTCTTGGTGCATAATTTAGTTAAAATCGGGAGAAAATATGGTAAAATATGGTAGCTCTATCCAAATTTGAAACGATTACTTAAAATCTGACGAAACTATGTATAGGAACTATATCTAAATCTGAACTGATTTCAACAAAACTTGCCACACGTTATCTCATAATAACTTCTATATGTTGTGCAAAATTCTGCGCCAATCTGACAAACCTGGGGAATTCGGTGCAGCATTTATATCTAACTTATAGGTTATACTAAGTTCATTACGAAAGATATACAGGGACTCTGGTGCCCCATTTACCTAAAATCGGACGAAAATATATATGTGAGCTATATCTAAATCGGAACCGATTTTCACGAAATTTAGCACACATCATTCTAGGCTTAATTCAGTACGCTGTGCCAAATTTCGTACAAATCGAAAGATATTTAAGGACATTGGTGCACTATGTACCTTAAATCGGGCGAAAATATATATGGGAGCTTTATATAAATCTGAACCGATTTTCATGAAACTTAGCACACATCATTCCAGGCATAATTCAATACGTTGTGCTGAATTTCGTGCAAATCGAAAGATATTAAGGGGCTTTGGTGCACCATTTACCTTAAATCGGACGAAAATATATATGGGAGCTATATCTAACTCTGAACCGATTTTCGATTTTCGTCCTTGGGCCAAATAAATGAATAAATGACGTATGCCAAATTTCATCCAATTCGGGTAATAAATGCGACCTGTACTTTGTTCACAATTTAACATGGACAGACAGACAGACGGACGGACGGACATGCATAAATTGCCTTAAAAAGTGATTGTATGCATATTCTCAAAAGGAACCATGTGTCTATCTCGTTTCCTATTGCCTGTTACAAACATATGCACATAGACATAATACCCTGTACCACAGTGTGGTGAAGGGTATAAACAAGGAAGATCTTCACCGATTGGCTTTGACCTAGGTCATACGATAGATTTACACTCAGAGAGAAACGTCCCAAAATTTGAATTGATCGCAAAAACGCTGTTTGGAGAAAAATGCATTTCAAGTTTGAGAAGCCCTCTTGCCGTCACTTGATGGTAGCACAATAAATCGGCTCACTTCATATGAAAACTTATAGGAACATTCTTGAATTAGTGTAGGTTCGAATTAAATCAAAATACAAAATTCAATTTTTTGAAACCGAGAATGGGTGGTTCCCCTTAAATCGATCCCTAAATATGTCCTCGGCAACTTATAACAAAATCAATTCCATTAGGGAAGATTTAGAGTTTTTTTCAATGGGACAAAGAAAAAGGAGATATATCTAAATTTGAACCCATTCATCCAAACTTATCGGTCATTATTTTTGTGCCATTTCGATAGATTGTGCAAAATATTTTGTAAATCTGATAAACTTAGTTAAAATCGGACGAAAATCACGTTGTTCAGAATTCGATGTCAATCGAACAAACCTGGAGTGTTTGGTGCATTATTCACCTAAAATCGGAAAAATATATATGGGAGCTCCATTCAAATCTGAACCGTTTTCTGCAAAATCTGACAAACTTTACGATATACTAATTTCAGTACGTAAAATATATGGGAGATATATCTAAACCAGAACCGATTTCATCCAAACTTACCAAATATTATTGTAGGACCATTTCTATACGTTCTGCATACTGTTGAGTCAATCTAACTCTTGGTGCACCATTTACATAAAATTGGGTGAAAATATTTATGGGAAATATATCTAAATCTGAACCGATTTCAATAAAACTTGGAGCTATATCCCAATTTGAACTGATTTCTATAAAACTTGACACACATTGGTCTGTGCTAACTTCAGTACGTTGTGCAAAATGTTGTGTCAATCGACCTAAATTTGACTCTCTGGTGCACCATTTACTAAAAATCGGAGGAAAATATATATGGGAGCTATATCTAAATTTGAACCGATTTTAATAAAACTTGGTACACGTTAGGCTATCTTAACACCAGTGCATTGTGCAAAATTTTGTGCCAATCGGCCTAAATTTTATTCTTTGGTTCACCAATTACTAAAAATCGGACAAAAATATATATGGTAGGTATCTCTAAATTTAAATCGATTTCCACCAATTGCTATAGGAGACAAATAAATTATCTATGCCAAATTTCATCTCATTCGGATAATAAATGCAACCAGCACTTTGTTTACAATCTAACATATAAGTCTAAGCAAAGAACGGGTAAAACGATAAAAACTTAGGAATATCGATTTCTTGACCTTGAAATCTTATGAGAATATTTTTCGTAGAATATTTGGTGTCAACAAATCTCGTCTTGTACATATTTTGTTTAAGGTTCAAGAAAATAAGGACGAAAATGACGCACAATAGAAGGAATATTTGTATACAAAAATATTAAATACCAGCTGGTCCGGCAAAATTATTTATCAACAATATTGCTAAGACAAGACAACGTCTTAGCAATATTATTGGTGGATCCCCTGCAAATGGCTTGTCACCCACAAAACTTTTTTAAAAGCCGGAATTGTCGCATAGCCGGAATTGACATTTTTCTATAGGAAGAAATATTAAATGTCTAAGGTCGGAGAAATATAAATTTCCTTAGAAGAATTCTAAAGCATATATAGGATTCTAAGGCCAATTTGTCGACCCCAAAAAAGAAACAGCCACAAACCGCTTCATGTTGGAAAGCTCAAAGTACAGTCTATAATTTGAAAAAGGATTGATGAGGGGCTATAATAGGCGCCTTTCCAATATATTCGGGTCAATCCGAGATTGACTGCATCTCCAAACGGTTTGAGAAAGGTGTTTTCACAAGCATTAAGATGATACCCATTTTGTATTAATCGGTTCCGTAGAAACTGGCATACAAATATTTTTTTCAAGGACTATCAATTATTCTTACAATATTTTCGTGGATATTAAATGTCGTGGATTTATTACAATTTTGTTAGAGCGTTATGCGTGGATTTAATATAAATAATTTTCAAGGACTGTCAAATGCCTGGATTTATTAAAAATACCTGTACCCGAACAGCTGGGTACAGCCCTTCACCACTTTGGGAGAGATGCTCATATGCATATATATGTAAATATATCAACCGATCTCAACAACAAAATATCCTACAAATAGAACAGGATATATACATTACATAAATTCGGAAAAACCTATATATGGGAGCTATGTCAAAATCTGAACCAAAAAAAACTTCGCATACACAGTGTGGGCCTAATTCAAAAAAAACTTCGCATACATCAGTGTGGGCCTAATTCAGTAAGCTGAGCAAAATTAATAGGACAAATATTGGTACTATGGTGCTCCATTTACTAAAAATCGGACGAAAATATATATCCAAGCTATATCTATATCTGAATCGATTTTGATTCAATTCAGTACGCTGTTCAAAATTCTGTCTCAATCGGACAATGATTGGCAGTATGGACAAAGATTTACATAAAATCGGACGAAAAAATATATGGGAGCTACATTTAAATCTAAAAAACGTTAAGTTTGGCCGGGCCGAACTTTGGATACCCTCCACTATAGTTATACAAACAGATACATGCAATGATGGTATGTTCCCCAAAAAGTGCGCATATACCGATAATTCTACAAACCGATTTATGTAAACCATTATGTACACCAAATACAAACTTCAGCAATATTTAATGGGGATTTTTCCTAAAATCTGTAAGATAACGCATGGTAGAGTTTAAAATCCACAAACTACTAAAATGTAGATTACAAAGTTATATGAGGGTATGCCTAAAGGGGGACCAATATTGATTACATAGTGTAGGAAATAGTGAATATTTGGGGAAATCATTATATGAGGGCTATGCCTAAATAATGACCTGTATATGCTAATTTTGAATCCAATATTTTTAAATGTTTATCTCAATTCTTTCCTTCAGGAGGTATCACGATATTGAGGAGATGCCTAAATGTCTGCCGATATATTTCATTAAAGTCATGTTTGAGGTTTTTTTTATCACAATATCATTAGAAGGCGAAATGCTTACAACAGATGGCTAAATAGTTTGTAGGGCAAAAATTGACTACTCCCTGTAACGACTACCCAACCCCAACACACGGAACAAATGAGATAACTATTTTAATATAAAAAGGGGGTTATATTGGGACTACCCCTAAAGAGGGGTGAATATTAATAATTTTTGTTTAGGATAACCTCAAAATATCGAAATTAAGGGTACCCTTATATGGGGGCTACCCGAAAAAATTGACCTATATATATAAGACAAAAGACAAAAGACGTGTCTATGCAAAATTTTGGTATCTATCTCAATTCGTTTAGACGCTAGAGTGATTACAACAGACAGACGGGCAGACGGACGGACGGAAATGGCTATATCGTCATAGAATTTTACGCTGATCAAGAATATATACTTTATAGGGTCGGAAATGATTATTTCGATGAGTTACAATTGGAAAAACAAAATTAATATACCCTCCATTCTATGGTGGAGGGTATAAAAAAATCTCGGACAACGACCTGAAGCACTTTCAATACGGTTGTCAACCTGTAGTAACTTCAATACGCTATAGAAATTTTTGTCTTAATCGGACAAACATTGACAGTATGGTGCACAATTTACCTAAAATTAGAGGATGTTGTTTACGGGAGCTATATCTAAACCTGAACCGATTCCAACAATACTACACATACGTATATCAGAACCCAATTCAGTACTCTGTGCAAAATTTTGTCTTAATTTATTTAAAATCGGAGGAAACTATATATGGGAACAATATCTAAGCCTGACACGATTTCAACAAAACTTCGCATACATCAATCTATACCTAATTCTGTATTCTGTACAAAACATTGTCTCAATTGGACCAATATGGGAGTTCGGTGCACCATTGACAGAAATTCGAAGGGAAGTATATATGGGATCTAAATATGAACCGATTTTCTCCAAGTTTAATATGGTTCGTCCTTGGGCCAAATAAGTTTATATTAATCTAGGTCTGTCCTCCTTTGTTCAAGCATATCACAAATGTCGGCAGTGCACGCTGGCACTCCAACGCTAATCTAGTTCATCTTGTATCGTTTTCTTACACGAGGGTAGAACATAGGTTAAGTAGTCAGTTGTCCCGTGATGAATGCTGTTCAATTCAATGAATTCTTACTGAAAAAAGGGAAAATCTACAATAAACTTTACCCGAAGCAACAAGTGTAAATCGTGTCGTACTTGCGGCTCTAATGCTTAAATATAATTATATATCTGCTTAATGCGATTCCAAAAAATTGGTCAAAATGTCTTCAGATTTTAGTTAATCTTAGGTGAAAACTCATCACAGATATAAAAAGTTTTATTGGCTATACAATAATTGTTTGTGGCGCACTGTAGTCTTATAAAACAAAATGTTAAAGAGCATCCCATGATTTTCTGTAAAAATTGTAAGAATTTAAATGGTTCTTCCTGTCAAGATTTTCTATAGACAAGTTTAAGTATTCAGAGTGGCCTCACCTTTCTGGATTTTCTATGAAAATTGTAACCAGTAAGGAAAGTAGTAAAGTCGGACTGGGCCGACTATATGATACCCTTCACCACTTTGGGTATATTCTACATATGTATCCTAACATATGTAGAATATATCTGAACCGATTTCAGGGAAACTTGCCAGAGACTAATTTATATTACATTAGTACGTTGTGCAAATCGGTCTAGCTATAGATATTTTCACGAAGCTTAGCAACATCATTTTAGACTTAATTCAGTACGCTATGCCAAATTTCGTGCAAATCGAAACATATATAGGTACTTTGGTGCACCATTTACCTTAAATCGGACGAAAATATATATGGGAGCTATATCTAAATCTTAACCGATTTTCAGGAAACTTAACACACATCATTCTAGACCTAATTAATTATGCTGTGCCAAATTTCGTGCAGATCGAAAGATATTTAGGGACTATGGCGCACCATTTACTTTAAATCGAACGAAAATATATATGGGAGCTATATCTAAATCTGGACCGATTTCCAGGAAACTTAACACATATCATTCTAGACATAATTCATTACGCTATGCCAAATTTCGTGCAAATCGAACGATATATAGTGACATTGGTACGCCATTTACATTAAATCTGACGAAAATATATATTGGAGCTATATCTAAATCTGGACCGATTTTTCCTAATTTCAATAGGGTTCGTCCTTGGGCCAAATAAGTGACCTATGCCAAATTTCATCCAAATCGGATCATAAATAAATGCACAAAGACATAATACCCTGTACCACAGTGTGTTGAAGGGTATAAAGATTATCAACCATCTGAATTCACTGCAAAAATTGTGAAGGGCGCCCACTGGATTTTCTAAAGAATATTTTGTTTCAAATTGGTTGAGGCTAACAATCCTTTAAGACATTTTTCATTGCTCTGAATGTGTCGTTGTTTTCAGTAAGTTGAAGGCCATTAGGAAACGTTCGCCTAATTCTGAATAAGTTTACAAAACCACTCGCTAGTCAAAATGTTTGAAGAAAATTCAAATTTACTATTCAAACTAGTTGCAAATGTTGCCGAATTTAAAGTTGTTAATATTATTTTATGATACCATTAAATAAAGTGGTCAGCCGTCTAAAATATAAAAGACAACCTACATTTATACATAATCTATGTCCTTTATAATTTCTAAGATCCAATCTGAGTACATTTAAGTTAAAACTTCGCCCAAGGGCAACAATGTTTGCTTAGGTGTTCCCATGTGTGGACAAGTTGAGATGGTTGTTTGAGAAGATGCAAAATTTACCGGGTTTTTCATAGCAAAGGCTGTTACTACAAGTGGTGTATATGTAAAATGAAACACCGGACGGTCGCTTGTTCGATACTCTTGTAAGAAAATGCACACACCGGCATACAATTGTGTGTACTTATATTTGAACATTATACTACATGAAATATGTATGTACTTTTGGTCCAAAGAGTATACATTACACTCACTTACAGCAAATATTGTGAGATGTTTGCAATGCCTCTGCGTTTACGTATGTGTGTGTGTCGGTGTGCACTGTCTATGTATGTAAATGTGCAAGACAAGACGACGAGCGAGCAAGCGAGCGAATAAACTAAAGGACGTTCTCATAATTGCTCTAGTCAAAAGAAAGCAGTAACAGTAATAGAAACAGCAACAGCAATATTCCTTGTTCAACGAAGACAGACAACGTCCGTTGAGTTTGTTGAATGTTGTCGGTATTGTCAAGGTTTTCTAACGGAGCTATGGCTGCTGTTATTGTGCCGTGGCAAGATCTTTTAAAATGATGATGATGCTACTACTATTCTACTTGCTACTTTCGGAGGTATCAATGAACATGTACATTATTCAATTTTGGGTCTTGGCTTTTCCTGTCTTGCGTATATCATGGCATCTTGTAGTTCATGTTGTTAAACTATCCCTTTGCCTCCTGGTATATGTTCATTCATATGCATATATATGTATGTGTGTGATGATGTTACAACTCTCTATTTTTTGTTTTGCCTCCAAACAACTATACCACAGGGGTTTTCATTGTCATGTTCCCACTCCTACACACACCGTTGCATATACATTTACATGTATATATATATATTGTTTTTGTTTTATTGTAAATGTGTGTTTGTGGGAACTTTACGTGGACCACATATGTCTGAAAAACAAAACTTTAACTAACCCTGTATATCATATTCAAACATATGCGGCAATTGCTTCAGAAGCCAACAGACGTCTATAGATACCCGAAGAACCTATACACAAAATAACGACAACATGAGTGGATATATGGAGAAAAATTCACAACACGCCAGTACTTTTACTAAACACTAAAGTTTAAATAATTTTCGAAAAAAAAAATCTTCATATGGTGGTAAGAATGAAAATGAAATATGAAGACGGTAGCAGAAGTTATGAATTTTTTGGAAAATATAAGACTAAATCGGGTAATCATGGAAATATCATAATTTGGGCGCCATTGTAATTTTGTGAACATTTTCAAATTAACTTTCCCAGATTTAGTTATAGCACCCAAATATATTTTCATCCGATTTTATGTAAATGGTGTACCAAAGTCCCTATATATATTTCGATTTGCACGAAATTTGTCATAGCGTACTGAATTGACTCTGTAATGGTGTGTACTAAGTTTCGTGAATATCGATGCAGATTTAGATATAGATCTCATCTATTGGATTTTAGGTAAATGGTGCAACGAGTTACACGAAATTTTGCACAATGTATCGAATTGAGAGCGGTAAGAGCCACCTTTGAACAACTTGAAAAGGAGTCTGCCAAAGTGGGTCTGGCAGTAAACGCGAGAAGACCAAGCTGATGGTATCAAAGCGCAAGACGACGACTAAGTTTCGTGAATATCGATGCAGATTTAGATATAGATCTCATCTATTGGATTTTAGGTAAATGGTGCAACGAGTTACACGAAATTTTGCACAATGTATCGAATTGAGAGCGGTAAGAGCCACCTTTGAACAACTTGAAAAGGAGTCTGCCAAAGTGGGTCTGGCAGTAAACGCGAGAAGACCAAGCTGATGGTATCAAAGCGCAAGACGACCAGTTGACTCGTACCAACTGTGGAACTTGAGAAATACAGCTTCGAGGTAGTCAAAGGTTTTATATACCTTGGTACCGCTATAAGTAAAACTAATTACATCAGTTTTGAAACTCGGAGGAGGATAGTGTTGGCCAACAGATGCTACTACGGTCTGAGTAAGCAACTCATAAGCAAGGCCTCCTCACGCCAGACCAAACTCACACTCTACAAGACGCTGATACTACACGTGCTATTATATGGATCTGAGGCATGGGTACATACGGTCTGAGTAAGCAACTCATAAGCAAGGCCTCCTCACGCCAGACCAAACTCACACTCTACAAGACGCTGATACTACACGTGTTATTATATGGATCTGAAGCATAGGTACATACGCAAGCAGATGAGGCAGCTCTTGGAGTATTTGAGAGAAAAATTCTCCGATAGATCTGTGGCCCGATCTGCGTTTGCGGTGAATATCACCGTCGAATGAACAATGAGCAGTACCAGCTATTCTCGGACATCGACATTGTTAGACGTATTGAGCTGCAGCGACTACGTTGGCTAGGTCATGTTGTGAGACTGGATAAAGATGCCCCAGCCCAAAAGGCATATAAAGGCGGAACCAGCTGATGGTTCATGCAGAAGGGGAAGGCCACGAATAAGATGGAAAGATCAAGTGGAGGACAACATTACCGAATATGATACTTCAATGTGGAAAAACTGCGCAAAAAACCAACGCGCCTGGAAATCTTTTTTTTAAGCTCAGCTTATGGAACGGAAGTTCCGTCACAAGCCAGATATGTAAGTAAGTATCGAATTGAGACACATGCAGACACAGTTTTCCTATGTATGTCGTATGTAGAATATACCCAAAGAGATGAAGAGTCCCATATAGTCGGCCCAGTCCGACTTTACTACTTTCCTTACTGGTTTTTCTATACTTTAATATCAATTTGAATGCTCACATTATCGAGAGTTAACCGTATATATATTTATATATTAAATAAAAATATTCGAAAAATCCATCTACAAGTGAAAAATCCACGACTTGAGTGGTCCCAACGATTTTAGTGGTCCCTTAGAAAGTTTTTTGTGGACACTTAAAAAAAAGCATCCCTATATTCTTTAAAATTCCACGCCTTGTTATGGTTCCTAAAAAAATATTTAAAAAAAATTCAAGCCTTGTGTTGGTTTCTAAAAAGATATTCTTATTTTTTAAGGGAAGTAGTAAAGTCGGACGGGGCCGACTATATGACACCATTCACCACTTTGGATATATTCAACAGATGAATCCTAACAGACGTCGCTTTTTTGAAGGACCAGTAAAATGAAATCAGATGCATAAACATTCTGCAACCTATACTAAATTACTGCAACCTATACTAAATTTTTCACTTGGTCGAATATAGAGTTGCTTCTTACACTGGGATAAAATTAAGTAAATCAATTTAAAGCAAATATGAATCGGACACTAATTGATTATTTGCACCCATTAGCTATATCTAATTCGGAACCTATTTTCACGAAACTTAACACACAACATTCTAGACATAATTCAGTACACTATGCAAAATTTTGAGCAAATCGAAAGATATATGAGGACTTTGGTGCACCATTTACATTAAATCGGACGAAAATATATGTGGAAGCTATATCTAAATCTGAACCGATCTTTCCCAATCGCAATAGGGTTCGTCCTTGGGACAAATAAGGGGCCTATGCCAAATTCCATCCAAATCGAATCATAAATGCGACATGTACTTTGTTCAAAAAAATACATGGACGGAGGGACAGACGGATGGACGGACCTGCTTAAATCGACTCAGAAAGCGATTCTATGCATCTTCTCAAAAGGAACCATGTGTCTATCTAGTTTCCTTTTGCCTGTTGCAAACATATGCACAAAGACATAATACCCTGTACCACAGGGTATCAACGCCCTAAAAATATTCGGACGGGGCCGAGCATACGATACCCTACACAACTACCACAGAACTCTATATTTCTTTGGATTTTATTCCGAGCCTAGATAATATTTC
>NW_026873894.1:0-15185 GCF_032173495.1 Musca vetustissima
ATGGCTTTGAAATTGTTCATGAGGTTCCAGTTATGGTCAAGAACAACGCCTATAATTTTCGGTGATGATCAGATTAAAATTTTGGGATGAAATGGACGGAGAATATAATTTTTTGTGTGTTTTCGAAAATCACAACACAATCCACCGTGAAGGTAATCTGGACAAGTAATTAGAAGGACTGTACTGAATATTCGAAAATAGTAAGGAAGAGGTGTTGTTAACCTCTAATCGGACAAGAGGGGGCAAATATCACGAAATATTACTCAGACTCGGAATAAACATCCTCAGAAAGTTAGAGTTCGTGGTAGTTGTGTAGGGTATCGTATGGTCGGCCCCGTCCGACTATACTGCTCCGCTCACTGGTTTATAAATCCATATAAATTATTTTCCCACATATAGCGTTTTCGCATCATTAAATATATTTTATTGTTTTGAGATTAATTCAGTATATAATTTGGCTACATTTGCATAATAGTCTATTTCACACGGTCACAATACATTTCGCTACAATACAAACTGTATTATTCAAAGGGGGAAGAAGGGAGAAAAGTCCTATGACTTTTATACCCTACACAACTATGTTGGTTGTTGTTATAGCTTTGTGCAGTCCCACGAGTTTGTAACGCCGCGAAATATAGGTCCTTTAAGTATTTTGATCGTCATATCTCAACTAGCTGAGTCGATCTAGACATGTTTGTCCGTCCGTCCGTCTGTTCATTATAATTTGTAAACACGATACAGGCCACAGTTATGGACCAATCATCACGAAATTTTGCATGTAGGATGGGTTCTGGCCAATGAAGACCCCTATTGTTTTTGGTAAAGATCGGTTAATGTTTAGGGGATGAAATGGACCAAAAACGTTATTTATGTCTGATATTCTGGTCGCTCCAGAGGCCGCAATTATGGCCCAAAGATCGCGAATTTTTACATGGAGAAGGGGATTGCGCCAAAGAATAAGCCTGCCTGTTTTGATAAAGATTGGCCAATATTTAGCGGGTCAAATGAACCTTGACTTTTGTGTGAAAAATTACAAAATTAGCATTTTATAGCGTACAGATTTACCCCTGAAAGACATAGACCCGAGGAGTTGATAGTATATCCAAGAAGAGTGGTTGACATTTAACTTAGTACCAATTATATTGCCGTATGTACTCGGATGTGGGAGCAACACTTAAATATTTATAGGTGCTTACGTATTAAAATATTATTTATTAACCAATTACCACACTTGAGGGCGGAAATATCGTTGATCGCTTTGCTGATATGAGGTACCAGTTATTGTCCAGGACCACGTCTATAATTTTCTGTGATTAGCAGATAACAGTTTTGGAATAAAGTGGACCGAAAGCTTGATTTTTTGTGTTTTTTTCGAGTCGATCTATAAGTTACAATTAAAAGCCGAACATCACAAAACAACCCACGGTGAAGGGAATCTGGACAAGTAATGAGAAGGGCTGTACTGAGGGTTCAAATATCGCGAAATATTGCCCAAGCTCAAGATATAGAACCACAAACAGTTTGATTTGAAGTTGTGTAGGGTATCATATGGTCGGCCCCGTACGACTATACTGCTCCGCTCACTGGTTAAAAACTAAATTTAGAATTTTTTTAATATAATATTTATATTTATATATATTAAGGTAATATGTAACTGAAGATATATTGTTATAACGTTTGAATGATTTTGCTTTCAGTAATTTAATTCGCACTCTCCACAATTTTCGAATTCTAGCACAAGAAGGAAATCACAATAAAACTTCTTGGTATTTTTGCTAATGTAGATAGAACCAGTGAGCGGAGCAGTATAGTCGGACGGGGCCGACCATATAATACCCTACACAACTTCCACGAAAATCTAACTTTGCGTCATTTGCACCCTCTTGAAACCTGACTAAAGGTCAACAAATATTACTAATATTCAGTAGACGAGGGCTGTACTTGTTCAGATTCTCTTTACCGCGGGTTATGTTGTGATGTTGGGCCTTCAATTGTGGCCTATAGATCGACTTAAAAAAAATTAAACACAAAATGTTAAGTTTTCGGTCCACTTCATCCCAAAATTATTATCTGATCATCACCAAAAGTTATATTAGTTGTCATTGACCATAACTGGAATCTCATGGAAACTTTCAAAGCGATCAGCGCTACATTTCCGCCCTCTAGTGTGGTTTTGGGTTACTATATAATGTCTGAATACGTAAGTACCTATAAATATTTAAGTGTAGCTTCCACATCTGAGTACATACGACCATATTATTGGTACCAATTTAAAGGTCAACCACTCCTCTTCAACATACTATCAACTTTTTGGGTCTAGGTCCTACGGGGGCAAATTTATACGCCATAGAATACAAATTTTGTAATTTTTCACACAAAAGTCAGGGTCCATTTGACCCGCTAAATATTGACCGATCTTTATCAAAACAGGCATGCTTATTCGTTGGCCCGATCCCCTTCTCCATGCAAAAATTCGCGGTGTTTGGGCCATAATTGCGGCCTCTGGAGCGACCAGAAAATCGGACAAAAATAAAGTTTTTGGTCCATTTCATCCTCTAAATAATAACCGATCTTTTCCAAAAACAATAGGGGTCTTCATTGACGAGAACCCATTCTACATGCAAAATTTCGTGAAGTGTTTACAAATTATAATGGACAGACGGACGGACACACATGTGTAGATCAACTCAGCTAGTCGAGATATGACGATCGGTATACTTAAAGGTGGGTCTAGGACCAATATTTCGCGGCATTACAAACTTTTGGGGCTGCACAAAGCTATAATACCCTGACAACATAGTTGTGTAGGGTATAAAAATTTAATATTTGAACTTTTAAAACGGTCACGTAGCCTGATAAAAAAAAACTGCTGAAGCATTGACAAATAATCCACAGTTTGATGCTAAAGAAATCTACGTGGCATGTGTGGTGGTTAAAGATTTAAAGATTATATGTCACAATATGCCACTTATGAAATGGCTATGATTTGGGTGTGATTTTTGTATCATATGTGGTAACAAATGTTTTCAATTATTCTTTACAAATATATCGCAACATTACTACTTTAATCATTAAATGTATAACATAGGCGATTAAGCGTATAAACATAGACGACATAGTATAAGTGTAAACATAGTCATTGTCATGTCAGGAGTCAGGCCAGTGACCATTGAAATGTTATAAATATAATTAGCGAGATGATATTCTAATGACAAAATAAAATCAGTAAGCTGTTATGTTCGGCCGAGCAGAATTGTTTATACCCTAAACCATAGATTTACTGACAATTATTTGAAAAATATTTTTCAACCCCACACTGAACTATACTACAGCGAACGATATTGGAAAGTGGGGCTTAATATTTCCGATTGAAATATTACCTCAAATCGGCTGAAATTATATATGGGGGCAATATCCAAATCTGGACCGATTTTGATAAAACATTACGCATGTCATTCGACCATCAATCAGGAATGATATACAACTTTTCGTTTTATCGGACAAATATTGGGACTGCAGTATGATATTAAAACATCAGTAGAAGCTATATGGGAGCTATATCTAAATCTAAACAGATTTGCATCAATTCCGCATCTTGCATCTTTCCGATAATAATTTTGTAAAGTACAATTGTTTAAAAATGTTCTCATAAGATACCTGAAGATTTGCCATATTTAATTTTTTATGTTACATACGTATATAAAAAGACAAAATACCCTGTTCCACACTGTTGTGATGGATATAAAGGCAATAATAATTTAGATATTTATTCATTTATTTTCATAAATGTCACAATGTGGTATTTGTGTTCAGAATTGATATCCTAATAGTACGTTTACATTTAACCGGATTTCGTTAACCCAGTGGGTTTCAATTGTCAATTCCTTTGCATATATGTCAAATAAATCCTCATAAAGTAGGTTAACCCTTTAAAAAGTTCTAATGTACAAGCAGTTTAACACTTTACATTCATATGTGTCAAGATATCATAGCTTTGTTTAGATTATATTTAAAATTGAATATTGTCATGTAAATAAAGCAAACATATCTGATTGAAAATAAACATTTATATGTTATCAAAAGTATTGCAATCAATTATGTGTACAAACACTTTTCGAATCATGCAATATACCTTAAGCAATAAGGAAATTCAAATATTTTTTAATATAATGTTTTATTTATATTTTGCTTCTTTATAAATAAACCAGTGGGCGGAGCAGTATAGTCGGACGGGGCCGACCATACGATACCCTTCACAACTTTCATGGAATTCTAACATTCTGCGGATGTTTATTTTGAGCCTGGGCAATATTTCGTTATATTTGCAACCTCTTGCAAATATAAAGAAACAGTGAGCGGAGCAGTATAGTCGGACGGGGCCGACATTACGATACCCTAAACAACTACCACGGTACTCTAACTTTCTTCGGATTTTTATTCCGAGCATGGGCAATATTTCCTCATAGTTGCACCCTCTTACCCGATTAGAGGTCAACAGCACCTCTTCCTTATACTGACCTATATTCCGAATATTTCTAATATTCAGTACAGTCCTTCTAATTACTTGTCCACATTCCCTTCACCGTTGTTTGTGTTGTTATGTTCGATTTATAATTGTGGCATATAGATCGACTCGAAAAACACACAAAAATGTTTCGGTCCATTTCCAAATTATTATCTGATCATCACCGAACATTTTACGCGTTGACTATAACTGGTACCTCATTGAGCACTTCAAAGCGATCAGTGCTATATTTTCGCCCCCTAGTTTTGTAATGGGTTACTAAATAATATCTGAATACATAAGTACCAGTAAATATTTAATTGTAACTCCCAAATCTGAGGACATATGACAATATAATTGTTATCAATTTAAAAGTCAACCACTCCTCTTGGATATGCTATCAACTTCTTGTGTCTTTGTTCTTCAGGGGTAAATACATACGATATAGAATACAAATTTTGTCATTTTTCACACAAAAGTCAGGGTCCATTTGACCCGCTAAATATTGGCCGATCTTGATCAAAACATACATGCTTATTCTCTGGCCCGATCCCCTTCTGCATGTGTATGGTCCACAATTGCGGCCTCTGGAGCGACCAGAAAAACGGACAAAAATTAAGTTTTTGGTCCATTTCATCCCCTAAATATTAACCGATCTTTTCAAAAAATAATAAGGGTCTTCATTGGCCAGAACCCATACTACATGCAAAATTTCGTGAAGACAAATTATAATGGACGGATGGACGGACGGACACACGTGTCTACAAATTACAAATTATAATGGACAGACGGACAGACAGACGGACGGACACACATGTCTAGGTCGACTCTCAACTTCTTGGGTTTGTATCCTTTTTCACACGAAAGTCAGGTCCGTTTGACCCACTAATTATTGACCGATCTTTATCAAAACAGGCATGTTTATTCTTTGGCCCGATCCCTTTTTCCATTTAAAAATTCGCGATGTTTGGACCATAATTGCGGCCTCTGGAGCGACCAGAAAAACAAACAAACAACATAGTTGTGTAGGGTATTACCTAAATCGATTGGAAACTCAATTTATTACATTTTGAAAGGCTATGCGTATCATCTACACAAAAAAAAAATGGACGAAATTGTATGTGGATGCTATATCTAAATTTGTACCGAATTAAACAAAATGTTGCATAACATTAGGACTCCGTGAAACTATGTGAAACTGCACCAAATGTTATACCTTCTATATCCAAAAATCGAAGCTATCTACAATCTTATCTATGGGTATAATTAGGTACCTTCTGCACGTTTCGATCAATTATGCATTCTCCTTATTTAAAAGGATATTATAAGAAATTGTAATACAACTGTCATTTCTAAAAAAATGTAAAAGTTTCTATCAAATTTTTATACAAATCTAAAGGAACCACACTATGAAATATTATGAATATATTTTTTTGTATTTTTAAGCTCTCCTAATAATTTCCCTTCATATGATTTATTCCTATTCCTGTATTTCATATGAAACTCAGGATAGCATTAATAAATATATTAACAACAGTCAACCCGCAAATACAACAAAGCAACTACAAAAGCAAATAATACAGTAATATTTTTTGAGAGAAGGAATGACAAAGGATGTAAGGTAAAAGCCAAAATATTCTGCCATTTCGGTTCACATCCAATTTCCATTGTTTACCCGAACCATTCACCTTATCCTTATGTGGGGCTCCTTGCCATCATTTATTGCTATTTTTAAATTTCTTTCTGTAACACTGGATTCTTTTCAAAGAAATTTTTTATGAATCGACACAAACACACATTAAGCTATTTTCTCAAACTCTTTAGTTTCATATTTTCTTGAGCAAAATGAAACTGCTTAATTAGAAACACTTTGTGTGTTTATATTTCTCCTTGAAATAACACTGTTATTCATGCATTCAGGTGTATTTTGTGTTTTGCTTGGATTTATTAAATTTATACGATAGCAGCACTATTAGCAATGTGTAATTCAGCGCAAATCTCTTGTGTTTTTGCATTTGACTTAAAAAGTGTTAGAAATACGGACTTCTGAAACTAGGCACCATTAATATATAGATTGGAAGTAAAATTTCATGTCGATGACCATAGGTAAGTCCAGGTGTTGGAATCAATAATGAAATAGGCTCTAGTAGTCATCGATAGTGCAAAGTTACGATGACTTTCCCATGTTCTCCTCTTATTGTTGCCTCCGTCCGTATATTATCCATTTATTTGTGGTTTGCAAACAAAATATTTATGTATTTTAAGCATTAATGCGAAACAGTACTGCTTTTACAAATCAATGGGTTTTGTTGCAGCATCAAAATTCTTATAAACATAGACCTATAATTAGAGTAGGGTTTATTTCAATCTAAATTGTATTGATATTGTTTGGTAGCTGTGTCGACATATGTTTTATTGACCAACTCCGCTTTTATAAGAATAACCATTCTTAAATCATGGATTTTGTTTTTAAGTGAAGTTTAAAACTCAATTAACCCAATTATATTTTATATTGTACTGTATGGAGACTATTAGTCTTTGTGAACTGAAGAACTCATGTTTTTCGGTTGGCAGGATTTTTCTAAAGCGTACTAAATAGAATCTATAATGGAGAGTTTTGCCTTTTTTCAACTTGCTAAAACTAAAAATAGTAATACAACGCATACATTTTCGCCTATATTCCTATCTATATTATGTACTTCTATTCTTCCTATCAAATTTCGCTTCCATTCCGTCATAAAACTCGTAGGGTGATGGAAGATTATTGGTGAGTCTCTTCAACTTTTCTCTTTGGTGTATTGGCATAGCATGACATAGCAACTCTGCAGTTATTTGTTACTGCCATATTGTCGAATTAGTAACACAATTGCGATTTTCCAATATGTAATCCGGAAAATATTAAACTTAATTCTCTAGCAAAGCCCTCGTATTGGTTTTAGTACAGTTTGATATCATTATTATTGAACAAATAAATTTAGAGTTGTTGAAGCTGATTACGATATACTGAAATGTTGTACATAAGCTGATTGAGTATTAAAACAACGAAACAAAATCAAAGTTCATATTATAGAAGAAGTCCCATATTTTACAATTTCACAATCAATGATCATATTATTTTGCAAAAACAAAATACAAATCTGAAATAACCGCCAACACTACTAACGTTGTAAACGCAGGCAGAGTCATACTGTTTGGTTTATTGCTTTAACTGGCAATACCAACAACAACGTTATGTGCATTCGTCACAAAGTGTCGACACATAGCAGTGGGAAATATATTATAGTTGTCTGCAAATGCCTTGTTGACCACGAAGTCAGGCGCCAACGAAACGAAATTCTTATTGGGTCGTATCGCTGGTAACGCAAGAACTTCGAATTGCCACAAGAGACATTTGGGTATGAAAGGGTTTTTGTAAAGAAGCAATAAATAGCTTCTGGGGATATCCCAACAAAAAACTAAGGGAACTGATGGGGATCAGTGCCGAGATGCGATACTATAGTCTAAGTCTGACTTATCACTCGGCGGACAATGCCATACATTCTCCACTAATAAGTAGTTGTTTTTTATAAAAACGACAAACTGGGATTCAGCCTGACTATTTTGCAAAAACATTATATAAATAATAAAATAATTAGCATTGATAGACCAAGAATCTGTTAATGCTTTCTTCTACCCTTCACTAGATGGTACATTAAATTTGTCAATCCGTTTACAACACTTAGTAGAATGTAATCGATTTAGTTTATTTTACCACATTTTGACAAAACTGCAAGGATGTTTGACATTGGAAATGGACAAAGTGGTAAATCCTCCTAAAAAAATTATAACCAGTGTGCGGAGCAGTATAGGCAGACGTGGCCGACCATATGATACCCTACACAACTTCCACGAAAATCTAATTTTCTATGGTTCGATATTCTGAGCTTGGGCAATATTTAGCGATATTTGTACGCCCTTGACCGACTAGACGTCTACAAATAATACTAATATTCAGTACAGCTCTTCTAATTACTTGTCCAGATCCCCTTCACCGTGGGTTGTGTTGTGATGTCCGGCTTTCAATAGTGGCCTATAAATCGACACATAAAAAAACGCAAAAAATTAAGTTTACGGGTCACTTCATCCAAATATTAATATCTAATCATCACCGAAAATTATAGGCCATACCTGGATCCTCATGGAAAATTTCAAAGCGATCCGCGATATATTTCCGCCCTCTAGTGTGGTAATGCGTTACTAAATAATATATGAATACGTAAGGACCTGTAAGTATTTAACTGTAACTCCCACATCCGAGTACACACAACAATGCAATTAGTATCAATGTAAAGGTAAACCACTCCCCTTGGATATACTATCAACTTCTCGGGTCTATGTCCTTCAGGAGTAAATATATACGCCATAGAATACAAATTTTGTAATTTTTCACACAAAAGTCTGGGTCCATTTGACCCACTAAATATTGACCAATTTTTATCAAATTATTCATTGGCCCGATCCCCTTCTCTATGCAAAAATTCGCGGTGTTTGGGTCATAATTGCGGCCTCTGGAGCGACCAGAAAACCCGACAAAAATAAAGTTTTTGGTTCATTTCATTCCCTAAATATTAACCGATCTTTTCCAAAAACAATAGGGGTCTTCATTAGCCAGAGCCCATCCTACATGCAAAATTTCGTGAAGATTGGTTCATAACTGTGGCCAGTATCGTGTTTACAAATTATAATTGACAGACGGACGGACACATATGTCTTAAAGGTGGTCTATGACCAATATTTCGCGGCGTTACAAACTTTTGGGGCTGCACAAAGCTATAATACCCTGACAACATAGTTGTGTAGGGTATAAAAATTGGTCCACAATTTTTTGTAGCACCATGTAATGGTTAACCCCTCTTATTTGGTATTTTGAGGATTTCAGATATCAGCCGAGTCGCCTATAGTTTGATATCAATGTTTTTATTGGTTGTCAAGTCTTTCATATAAAACATCCGATAGTAGGGAATAATTAATAATTACTGGGAAATGTATATAATCCTCTGGCTACAATATATATGCATTTACCTATATTAACTCACATCTATAGGACTTTATGTTGTATGAGTTGGAAACAAATTTGTTCAACCATCGAGGAGTATACGCATGATTGCACTTATGGAATTTTTTAAATCGTAAAATTGTTGTCATTATACCCTACACAACTATGTTGTCAGGGTATTATAGCTTTGTGCAGCCCCAAAAGTTTGTAACGCCGCGAAATATTGGTCCTAGACCTTTAAGTATACCTTTAAGTATACCGATCGTCATATCTCGACTAGCTGAGTTGATCTACACATGTGTGTCCGTTCGTCCGTCCGTCTGTCCATTATAATTTGTAAACACGATACAGGCCACAGTTATGGACCAATCTTCACGAAATTTTGCATGTAGAATGGGTTCTCGCCAATGAAGACCCCTATTGTTTTTGGAAAAGATCGGTTAATATTTAGAGGATGAAATGGACCAAAAACTTTATTTTTGTCCGATTTTCTGGTCGCTCCAGAGGCCGCAATTATGACCCAAACACCGCGAATTTTTGCATGGAGAAGGGGATCGGGCCAACGAATAAGCATGCCTGTTTTGATAAAGATCGGTCAATATTTAGCGGGTCAAATGGACCCTGACTTTTGTGTGAAAAATTACAAAATTTGTATTCTATGGCGTATAAATTTGCCCCCGTAGGACCTAGACCCAAAAAGTTGATAGTATGTTGAAGAGGAGTGGTTGACCTTTAAATTGGTACCAATAATATGGTCGTATGTACTCAGATGTGGAAGCTACACTTAAATATTTATAGGTACTTACGTATTCAGACATTATATAGTAACCCAAAACCACACTAGAGGGCGGAAATGTAGCGCTGATCGCTTTGAAAGTTTCCATGAGATTCCAGTTATGGTCAATGACAACTAATATAACTTTCGGTGATGATCAGATAATAATTTTGGGATGAAGTGGACCGAAAACTTAACATTTTGTGTTTAATTTTTTTTAAGTCGATCTATAGGCTACAATTGAAGGCCCAACATCACAACATAACCCACGGTAAAGAGAATCTGAACAAGTACAGCCCTCGTCTACTGAATATTAGTAATATTTGTTGACCTTTAGTCAGGTTTCAAGAGGGTGCAAATAACGCAAAGTTAGATTTTCGTGAAAGTTGTGTAGGGTATTATATGGTCGGCCCCGTCCGACTATACTGCTCCGCTCACTGGTTCAAATGAGTTTTATTTTAATTATAATCCCATTCCACAAGCTTTAGCATTATTATATTTAACCAGTGAGCGGAGCAGTATAGTCGGACGGGGCCGACCATACGATACCCTACACAACTACCACCGAAACCGAACTTTCTGCGGATGTTTATTCCGAGCCTGGGCAATATTTCGTGATAATTGCATTCTATTGCCCGATTAGAGGTAAGCAGCACCTCTTCCTTACACTGATATATTTTCCGAATATTACGAGTAATCAGTACAGCTAGGGTCCAGATTCCTTTCACCGTGGGTTGTGTTGTGATGTTCAGCTTTCATTTGTGATCTATAGATCGACTCGAAAATATCACAAAAATAATTAAGTTTTCGGTCCACTGCACCCAAAATTATTTTCTGATCATCACCGAAAGTTATAGGCGTTGTCCTTGACCATAACTGAAATCTCATGGAAATTTTCAAAGCGATCAGCGCTATATTTCCGCCCTCTCTGGTGGGGTTTTGGGTTACTAAATAATGTCTGAATGCGTAAGCACCTGTAAATATTTAAGTGTAGCTCCCACATCTGAGTACATATGACCCCATAATTGGTATCAATTTAAAGGTCAACCACTCCTCTTTAACATACTATCAACTTTTTGGGTCTATGTCCTTCAGGGGCAAATATATACGCCAAAGAATACAAATTTTGTCATTTTTCACACAAAAGTCAGGGTCCATTTGACCCGCTAAATATTGACCTATCTTTTTCAAAACAGGCATGCTTATTCTTTGCCCCAATCCCCTTCTCCTTGTAAAATTTCACGATGTTCGGGCCATAATTGCGGCCTCTGGAGCGACCAGAAAAACCGACAAAAATTTAGTATTTGGTCCATTTCATCCCCTAAATATTAACCGATCTTTTCCAAAAACAATAGGGGTCTTCATTGGCCAGAACCCATTCTACATGCAAAATTTCGTGAAGATTGGTCCATAATTGTGGCCTGTATCGTGTTTACAAATTATAATGGACAGACGGACGGACGGACGGACTTACATGTCCAGATCGACTCAGGTAATCGAGATATGACGATCGGTATACTTAAAGGTGGGTCTAGGACCAATATTTCGCGGCGTTACAAACTTTTGGGGCTGCACAAAGCTATAATACCCTGACAACATAGTTGTGTAGGGTATAAAAATTGTAAGATATTTTTAATATTAATTTATCAGTAAAATTCAAATGTTGGCTCGTGTATAAAGCAGTGGTGGGACTTCATTGAAATAAAGCCACAATAATATTTCGTAACAAAACCAATGAAATACTACTACCCACTAATTACAACAAATCTTTCTGGGATGGTACATCACCTTAAAAAAATTATAATTATGACATTCCGCAACCTTGTAACGACAGAATAAAAATTGACGATACCTGGAAAGTAGTGGTTAAGCCCTCCCGCCACATAGAAAGAGTTAACATATTTTTTTTAATTTATTACAGATGTTTGTCGGTAACAAAAAAGGATTTCGGTATTACAAATTGTTTTTTAATCGGGTTGTCTTCCAGGTGTCTGTTGGTATATCACTGTGCGTATAGACCAAATGAGACCAGAGACAAATTGTTGTAACCTAAAATGTATTTTCATGTTGGTGATAATGATACGTTGGGTTTTAACATATTACTTACTTACTTAGCTGGCTTGTTACAGAACGGTTGTTCCATAAGCCGAGCTTTAAAAAAGATTTCCAAGCGCGTCGGTCTTGTGCGCAAATCCACCAATTTGGAAGACCACGTTCCAAGATGTTGTTTTCTACTTGTTTTTTCATCTAATTCGTGGCTTTACCCTTCTACGGGAACCATCAGTAGGCTTGAGCTGGGGCATTCTCATTCATTCGCACAACATGGCCTAGCCACCGTAGTCGCTGCAGCTCAATACGACTGGCAATGTCGATGTCCGCGTATAAATTGTAAAGCTCGTGATTCATTCGACGCCGATATTCACCGTCGATATTGTGATATACAAAATATCAAATTCAACAAAATATTGACAGTCTACGTCAAGTTGTTAGACATTTAAATAGTTTTTACAATTATATGAGGTCTACAAGAAAACGTGAACCTACGGCGACAAAATTTTCAAGGATATTTTGTATCTACCCAACTATTTACTCACGATTTCAAAGTTTTATAAAACTATCTAGGTCTTATAAAACTATGTTATATTGGCGATTCAAAATAGTATTTATAGTATAGTATTTATATTTCTATAATTCGGGTCTATATAAAAGGTTATCGACATTTTCGCTATTTTGTACAGCTTGTAATACACACTTGTATGTGCCCAAAACGGGTATAGGGTAGATAAAGTCGACCCAGTCGGATATTTGTCCTTTGCGTAATAATTTTGAATTAAAAATGTATTTATAGTTTCGTCAATATAGGGGGTGTTATACACATTTCTTGAACTTCGATCTCAAATGTATTTGTGCGTTCAAGTATGCCAAATTATAAAACACACAAATGCGCCATCACTCAATTGTGAGTATAGTAATTCAATTGTGTATTTAATTACACTGTGCGACACGAAAATTTTTCAGGGGTTCTAATGTACCAATTCTGTTTAGTCCCTGGACCACGAAAATACCTTTGGGTTTTCTGGGTCACTTCGAAAATTAATTTTATAACGGTAAATATGGAGAAAAACATGGTTTCATGGATTTTCCATTTGAAACTTGAATAACTTATTTACTTTATAACGGATTTATACTATTCTTTTTTTCTTTCGAAGAGTACAACTAAAGGAAATATGGGTCTGTCTAGTTTCCCTTTGCCTGTTGCAAACATAACGGTTTGTAACAGGAAACGATACAGACCCATATTTCCTTTAGAGAATATGCATAGAATCCAATACAAAAATGTGTATAAGTCATCCATTTTTAACAGATTTTTTTGATTTTTAACATTTTCGAAAGCTAATTTAATTTTCTTCCCCGTAATATAATAAAACTTATATGACTTGATATCATAATTTCATCGTACAGTCCGAAGAAAAATAAATTTTGTCATTTTATGCGTATTTTTCCACATTTCAACCGCTGTAACTCAGCCAATCCTCAACCGATTTACCAAATATATATGTATCTTGTTTGAAAGGAAAAATTGTACTCTTCGAAAGAAAAAAAGAATAGTATAAATCCGTTATAAAGTAAATAAGTTATTCAATTTTCAAATGGAAAATCCATGAAACTACGTTTTTCTCCATATTTACCGTTATAAAATTAATTTTCGAAGTGACCCAGAAAAACCAAAGGTATTTTCGTGATCCAGGGACTCCAACTAAACTGAATTGGTACAATAGAACCCCTGAAAAAATTGTTTTTGTTATTTTGTAGCACAGTGTAATTATTGAAAGACAATGATTCGGTTTATACGAAAACTGCATGCGCATTAACTGATTTCAACTAATACGCGAATTGCATGCTTTTAAATATTGGTAATTTGTATGTATTTTAACTGCAATATATTTAGTAATTTTTGCAGTCGAAACTGTTATCAGATGACTATACCGATATTTAACAATCATCTAAAAGAATTTGAAGAAAAAAGCGTCGCATATTTTAGAAGATTAAGGCAAAACCGTATTCCCTTTCAGATATCTTCATGCTTCTATTTGTTTTTCGCGACAATTTAACCGTAATTCCATGTGATTTGACAAGTATGCAAAGAAAACAAATGTGTTTAACCATTTGTGAAGAAATTCGCGAATTACAACAAATAGGAATTAATTTAATTTATATTTGAAATACAAGATTTAAAACCGCTTTAACTTTTGTGCGCAGCATCCGATTTTGTGAACGCGTACATATTTCGAATCAGCATATTTTTCTTAACTTATGTACCAAAAATCATGAGTGTGCTCGCAAAAAAAAATTTAAAATTTTTTTTTATGGAATTTTAAAAGAATTTTGTAAATTTAATATACACTCCGCCATATGGTGGAGGGTATAAATATATGGGTCAATCTAGGTTTAATGTGGAATGCTTTCCAAAATGTCATCATGTGCGACGTGCAAAATTTTGCCTCATTCAAAGAACACATAAGAAGTTGGGTATAAGAATGTTTTAGTATTTAGACTCAATTAAAACAATCGGAAACCATTTAACAACTTTTTCCGAAAAATAAAACTAGTTGAAAAGAGCTTCATAACGCAAAGACTAGGTATAACCCTTTCTGTACAATTTTTTGTTATAAAGGCTTCGTAGGAGATGTGTTTTTGTTGTTGTTTTTTTTTTTTTTTTTAATTTTTGATCTTATGAATCATCCCTTCAATCCATTCTTTCTTACTCCATTCCTGAGAAACAGGAAATGCTATTGTTTTGAGAATTATTTTAATTTTAAGAAATCACAACAAGCATAAATTTGTCTTGAAACCTTCTACATATTCTGTTA